>NW_027466943.1:0-105000 GCF_046128005.1 Genypterus blacodes | reverse complement strand
TGTGTGTGAGCGAATATGCGTTATATCGTGTCATCGACAAAACTTGGCAAAGCTGTTTCTCGTCTTGGATTCCATCCCGGGGGTGAATCATGGTTTACTTTTCCTCCACCAGATGAGTGTGTGAACGTCACAGACACATTTCTTTAGATTCCAACACTTCTTCAGCCACATGAAAGCTTTTGGACTGAGCCTTCATCCCTTTTACACGCCTGGCAGGTCGTCTGGAAAACGTTCCCTCTGCTACGCAGCTTGGCCCCTGCATAACTGTCACTCTCTATTAGCTTAATCTGAAATGAATCCACTAAATATGTAAGGTGCCAGGAGAGATTATACCCCCTATATAAACAATGGTTATGTGCAGTTATAAATGTAGGTCTCTCTGGTCTGGTACGGTACAAACCATCACAGGTCATAAGTGCATGGTGGAGTTGGCATGGTCCAACATCTCAGTCCAGGCTTAATAGATTGATAGATACATAGCTACATAGATATTCTTTATTGATTCCAAACTGGGAAATTGACGCTGAGTTAAGATCCTTGTCTGCGTGTCTGCTTCATGCATGTTGCGTAATATCAAAGGATAACCCTCTTACGGTGATTCTATGGATTATTTTCTGGGATATTATGTCCAAACTAGGTCACAAACAATGGGAGCAATTTTTGGTGATATTTGCTGTGTACTTAGCAGGTTCTTAGTAGACAACAAGCACAAACACAGAGGTGCTTACTTCTAATCTAAAGCAAAAACTACATAGCTACAGGGCAGGAAGAAGAAGACAGCAAACAGGCCTCATCACAGGTGGGGGGGTAGGGGTCATCTGGGGTAAAAGGTCTATCCCCCCGGGGCAGATGGTGTGCTGGAGCCCACGTTCACCACATTCCTGTGATCCCTCAGCAAAGTCACAAGTCATCTCGACTCCCTCCGAGGGATTAAGAGCGGCTCAGACTTCATTTGCTACGCACGCTTTCACTTTCATCTGATATTTTTAGATAGACGGCAATGAATCACTGATTCTTAAAGTATTCTAGCAGAAATGAGGAGATGACATAGAGACATAAATAAGATGTGTGTTGTGTTTGTGTTGTCGGGCAGCCAGTGGTCTGCAGCGGTCTGCCTGACGTGACTGTGTGCATGTCGGCTAAGCTGCAAGCTGTAAAAAATCCCCCATGCCGGGCTCTTTCTCAACAGTTATGTCACAAAAGGACCACCAGAAGAAGAAAGGAGAATGGGGGTTGGAATAGGGTGGAGGGGTTGCTAAGAGGTACCAGGCCAGGGTCAAAGGTCACGTCACAGAGCGCAGTACTTTCATCTCACCCTCTAATGAAAACCTGCCTAAGCCTGTGTGTCCTCGGACCAAAGTCTCAACACTTATTACATAAGAACACACACACACACATACACACACATGCACACACTTTATGTTAGGAACAAAAGGGAGAATAAGAACCCTGTTGGTGCGCAGTGATGGGGAAAAGCAGCAGCAGAGATTATTGGCCTTCAAGGTGCGCTTCATTAGAAAGTATTTGATTTGAAAAGCTCATATCTTCAACAAACACGGCTATTAAGCGGAAATAAGCATATAACTTACAGAAGATGCGAAAACACAGGTTCACAATTTGTAGTTTTACAGCTAAATGGAGCTCAAGGTGCAGTCTGTGGTTAGTGTGTGAGCATATATTACCTGTATGAGCATCCAGGAGAACTGGCTGAGGTAGAAGAAATGAGCGAAGAGCGCCAGAGCGGCACAACTGTCCTCTGAAAACACTGGGCCACGGAAAACTGACACCAGAAAACAGATCTGTATGAAAAAGAGAGAAAAAGACACATTTAGACTACAGACATGAAATGAGACATGAGACTATGAAATCTGATACAGAAATCCCAGCTCATTTTCATTGCTTATTGTGCAAATCATCATTTTCCCCAAAGAAACTTAGAACAGTGAGACGGGTTTCGAGACAAGGGTGACATTTAGTGTGACAGGTCGGCACACCCAAACACACACACACACACACACACACACACACACACACACACACACACACACACACACACACACACACACACACACACAAACATGGCTGCAGTGTTCCTCACAGTATCAGCAGGACAGACTGTGTAGATGATTTATTACTTATTTTATAGCTCAGATAGTTTCGTAAAGGCCAAGGACAGCCCAATGAAGATACCAATCCTAAAACAAAATAGAGACATCCTATTCTGCAGACCTGTTAGATCTCCACTCAGGTAAGCGTTTAAAAAAGAAATACCTCATCAGCACACAAATATATATTTGTATTTATATACACAGTATATACATAAAGAGAGAGTGAGAGAGGTTTGTACAGATGTGTGGGCGTTGCACTTTACCAAATAACTGAATAACAGACAAAAGCAGAATCACAATGCGTAGGATCGAATGCATCAGGGGGTCCCAATTCGATTTGTAACAGCGGCGAGTGGAGAGCTCACAGGAACAGCTGAAAATACTCCAGTGTCCATCAAAGAGCTTCATAAACCTCTGGCACAGACAACCAGACAACCAGACAGACAGACAGAAAGACAGACAGACAGCGAGACAGACAGACAGACAGACAGACAGACAGACAGAAAGAGAGCAGTGCTGACACAGCCAGCAGATTGTTACATAATCTGTCGCCTGCCGGCCCTCTGCCGGTGCGCGAGAAACTGAGGGATGAAGGAGGGACGATAATGAGAAACAGAGCGATGAGACAGAAATATAATGAGCATCTGATAGGGAGATGCAGGGGAGTAAAGAGGTGGCAAGGGACAGGCGGGATCCTGTGGAACCATCATGTCTCACTGTAACTTTGTCATTTCTGCCGCACACAGCAGTTTAGCTCAATTGAATTCAGAACGGACCGAAACACTAATTTTACAGTTAATTCATTTTCTATTGATCTCAAATTCTATGTGATCATTGCGAGAGCCAGGTGTGGCTCGGTGAGCTTTTAGTAGCCATAACACAACCTGTACTGTCAATACCATCATATAGTTGAGCTTAGTTTGCTTCCCGATACGGGCGCTATAGTAACCAGGCAAACAGATTGAGTCTTGCTGTGTCTTCACACGCACACACAGCTTCTATTTGCATGTTGAGTGACGTTGCCATTGGATGACACCATTAACACAGCATTTCTCACTCAGATATAAATACAGTATACATGTATATTTCTTCCTCTCTTTATTCAGAACTACGTCCCATTGCGTCTCTTTTCCACACTTCTCGGGAAACCAAAGCGGGAAATCCCTGACTGACCATTCCTGGATTTTCCGCTGCTTCCTAACCATGTCTGCATCTCCAGTTAAGGGGGAAAAGTGGGGGCCTGTTTGTTGAATAAACATGCCAGTAATTCCGTTTCCCGTTCATGCTCCAAAGCTCTGCAGGGTGTGAGTGGGAGGGAAGGCACAGGAAGGAAACTCATGCCTGAGCGGGGGCATAGGGCCAGAGCGCCGAGGCTGTTCAGGTGGTTTATGGGAAGGGATATTACAGGGCATGGCTGTGTACTTTTGGCATCGGTTGGTATAATTTGTCCAAGGGCACAGCGTGACAACAACAGGCCAGAGAAATGCAAAATACAACACAAGCACCATTATTATTATTTGTGACATCAAAGCCGACAATATGCGGGGGGAAACTTGAACTGCAGACATGGGGTGAAAGGATGACATAACACGGGCTGACCCGCCAAAAGGAGGAATACAGAAAGGCCATATTTGATAAGAGTGAGTTGCTGGTTGACATCTTTCTTTGAAAAGGCCCCTGTAACAGGTAGTCAAACACACCACACACACACACACACACACACACACACACACACACACACACACACACACAGGAACCAGATTTTTTTATGAGGCGTATTACACAACACACTGTTGTTGGCTCTTAGCAGCATCTGGATAATGTATCACACCACATATAATATGGCAATAAAATGCATGGAACTGTACATAGATAGTACAGACACACACACACACACACACACACACACACACACACACACACACACCAGGCAAGTTTTATCAGTCTAAAAAGAGACCATCATGAGAGACAATTCACAAGGGAAACATTTGTTCTCTGGATTTGCGTTCCGGAGGGGATATCTGGAAAACATCAAGGCTGCAGAACTTTACCATATATTTACATACGGAAACTCATCAGCACAAATCTACAGAGGCAGTAACTCACACATACAGTACAAAGGTTAACAAAACTGTTCCTCCAACTGCAACAATGAAGACGGCCCCTATTGTGATATGACATTTGTACAGAAGGGTGTGGCAGAGGTAAGAGGGAGCTGAGCAGACGCTGCAGTCTCTACCTGCCTCCAGGGGGCGCTTCACGTCAGGACTTACTACATTTGTGTGTTTTGGCTTCCGCTCTTATGTCTGCGGGAGAAGGGGAACAAAGGGAGTCAAGTCGTGTTTTTCTAATTTCAGATTTCTGCTACATAATCAGTCAGAAGCTTTTCGTGGTACAGGCTGTTCTGTCTTACACCTGTTGGCTTGTGACTCGTACTAGAGACTGATGTCACGCTATCATTTGAGCCGCAGATACAAATCCTGGTTAGGCGAGTCAGGTTCTGCACAGGTTCATGCAGACGTGCACACAGGGCTGGGAGGGTTACGGCTGTGTCTTTGTTCTCCACACGTCTGATAACAGGTTAGAGATCTAGCGTTAGAGGGGGTGGTTAAGGAGGTATGGAGGTCAGGGCTGTACTGAAGCTGCTGTCACTGATTGGTCCGAGGGTTCAATGGTGGGGTGACAGGACTGAAGATTTTATCACAGCTCTAACTTACGCTTGGCAGTTTTTTTTGTTTAAGAGGCTGGGAGTCGACCTGTCTAGTCCCTCAGGCTGTGGACTTATTTAGAGACGCAAAGACTGGGAGGTGCTGCAGGACTCAAAATATAAGTCTGGCCAGAGACGTGAGGGTGTGTGTGCAGGTAGTGTGCAATCCCTGCCTGGTAAAACAGGAACTAATAAAGCACACAAACATACACACACAAAAGCAGGTAATGGCCAGACAGAAAGAGAGAGAGAGAGAGAGAGAGAGAGAGAGAGTTTAAATCTCTTCCTCTCTTGCTTGATTCCTGTTGTCTTGTCTTCAGTTCTTCCCTTTGCTCTGTGAGTTAGGGTGTTGATGATATCGCAGCTGAGTTCCACAAGATTTTACTTTTTATCTGATATAATCAGAAGGTCTTGAAGTGACAACAAGTGTTAACATTTCGCAACCGTGAGAAATGTTGAAGGATGTTGCGATGGGCAACAGTTTTTCCATGACGTTTCACCATGACAGAAATAATCAGAGGCAGAAAATGACCAATCAACATCTAACTAAATATAACAGATGCGTCAAATAACATGTTGTTGAGATCACAGAGAGTCTGCAACATCAAATGCTATAGTAATATTATGATGGTGCAGCTACTCTGTGCTGTTGACGGCTGCAGCTCTCGTCCTCCCTGCGAGTCGCGCGGCGCCGTTCGATCAGCCTGTGTGCTGACACTGAGGTAGTTAAAGTGTTCCAGCGGGGCTAAAAATAGCATCTGCCTGGTGCATTACATCACTGAGGGGATGGGGCCTGAGCCAGAGTCTCCATCTAGCATCATGTTCAAAACACTTAACCTCAACCTTCCCCTCCTCATCCTGTCCTCCTCCTCTCCTTCTTTTTTCTTCTTCTTCTACCCCCCTCACCAGCAGCTCCCTCTTTATCCTCTGCTCCACCCTTCTTCTCATCTTTCCCTCCCCCTGTCTCCTCCTCCGCCTCCTTCTCCCCGCTCCATCACCTCCCCCTTTCACTTTAACAGCTACCGGTCTGATCTAGCTGGTTCCAGCCTCAGCCTGCACTCTGGGTGTTTCCTCCACTGCCTTTGTTCAGACAGAGATAAAGGGAGAGAAAGACAGCAAAAGAGAAATACAAGATCGCCTTTCCTGCCTCACCCCCAACACACTTAATAGTCTCGTCAACAGAGCAAAGCTTTACTATCAATCAATTCCAGCCCTTGCATCTCTACCACCTCTTGTCATCTGCAGCAGAGGACTTCCAAGCTGATCTGGCAACAACTGCAAATTTATCTATGATTTGCTCACGTAGCTTTAAAACTAGAAGTCACACAGATCACATTACACGGCAGGAGACAGTGTTTGTTTTCTTGCCACTCAATGGGCGCTAATGAGAGTGGTTACTGCGTGCCTCTGCATGAGACCTGCTACAGTCGCTCCCCCCTCACGTGCCAGAATCCTTCAGCTGGTGTGTGTGCGTGCGTGTGTGATTTATGTGGCGAAGTGCACAGGGCCGCCACTTGCAGGAAGGAAGCAGGTCACTTGGGGATGGCTCATAGGTGGGTTATTGGGGCAGTGTGTGTGTGTGTGTGTGTGTGTGTGTGTGTGTGTGTGTGTGTGTGTGAGAGTGTGTGTGTGTGTGTGAGAGTGTGTGTGTGTGTGTGGGGGGAGTAGGAGAAGAGATATGTTTGGTGATTTAAGATCAACCCACAGAGATGTTTGATTGTGCTTCACTTGATCGCCCGCTCCATCATTGGTAGCCATGTTGTCGTAACAGCATGTGGACTTGCTTACTGTCACTCTGCAGAGGTAAAGTTCACCTGTGTTTTGGGTGAAGTTTCAAGCTGTTGCCATGTAAACACAGTCTCCCCTCGTCTGTTTGACACCCAAACAACAGTGACACCTCATTGACCACAAACACTCATTGCGACAGAGTCAAAAGCTGTGTGTATGCGTGCGTATGTATTGATGTTGTAAAAAAAAAAGAAGGAAATATCAGGGATCCCGGCATGTAAACTAGGCAACCCGCAGGTTTTTGATTTGTGCAAAAAAGGAAAGGGTGCTTTGACATTCCTTTGTTTTCAGTGTGAGGCAACAACAATCGTCTGTCAGCGTTTTGCAGAAGGACACATTAACCCATAAACCATTGACAAGTTTACACTGTCATTAATGTGGTTACTTCAGCTCTGTAGAATGCTGAAGGTTTACGGTGACAACATACTGTATGTCAACTGCAACGAGTGAGCATTTAGCACAACGATGGTCAGGCTAGCTCCTCCATCGAGAATCTCAGCAACACCATCTACACAAGGAACACTAACAGCAGTGTGGCAGACCTCTCCTTCCTTCTCCCGCTTTAGCTTCAGTCACGGCCTGCAGCTGCTTTCCATCACTTGCGAGCCTGCCACTTGAATTTCCTTCCATAACATCTGGCGTGAACCAGCGTGGGGAGCAGACAGAGCAGTCATTGGGGCTGCACGAGGCACAGGACACACAAAGGGCTTCATATGCACAAACACACACACAGCTATAAAAACACTTCACCAAGCTGCTCAAGGCCAGCTCCCTAGACACACACACTCCACGGGTCTACTTTGGCCTCTCACCAACCTCTGTGAGCGTCATGTGGCATGTGGGCACGATCCCAACACACAGCATACAGTACATCTATGGTCTCTTCAGCAATGGCTTAATGGATTGTGTGTGTGTCTCTCGCTGCTTTTTTGTTACTAAGGGTCGTATTCAATGCCACACAGCAAACAACACAGAAGCAGTGAAAAGTATTGTAAAAAAGTGAAAGCCGGCGTATCTTTCCACATGTGAGGTGAAGGACTTTCAGATATACAGTTGCACAAGATGTACAGCACATAAAGCCTCTTTATTCAGTCACTAGCACATGGCATTAGGCTGTACTCATGTTGGGTCGATCCAGAGAGACGGAGAGAGCGAGAGGGAGACAGACAGACAGACAGACAGACAGACACAGACAGATAAAAAGACAGACACAAAGAGACAGACAGACACAGAAAGAGCGAGACAGACACAGAGAGAGAAGGAAAGCAAGAGAGAGAGAGAGAGAGAGAGAGAGAGAGAGAGAGAGAGAGAGAGAGACACAGAGAGAGAGAGAGAGAGAGAGAGAGAGAGAGAGAGAGAGGCTGGGTGTGTACTATGTGTAATGGCTAGTTTCTGCTACAAACCACTTCGACCTGCCGGAGGAGTCTCATCCATGGAGTCTCCATTCCAATAAGCCATTGATCTGGGAGGGATCCCTCTGTGCAGACCGGCTGACCTGCAGAGTATGTGTCAATGAGCCGCTCTAAGTCGATCAATACGCAAAGAGTCTGATGAAGTTAAGCACTGCAGCCTCCATTCATGGCCACATGCAGTGAGCAGCATGCTGATGGCTTTGGCTCAGGCCTACTGTGGTAATATAACTTCTAATGTTTCACAGATTTGCACAAGGCTACTTAACCGGTGCTGCTATTCTTTCTTCTTAACTGTTCAGACAGGATATTAAGGGACATACAGTGTTCTGTTGCTGAAATACCAAAAATAGTGGCACAATTTCCAAGATAAGAGATGGAGGACCTGACATTTCCATCATGATAACAGAGCTGTGACTTATTAGTAGTGTGGTTGTAAAAGCAGTGAGGCTCTAGAGAAACATTGATCAGCAGCTCATTAACGCCTGCTGTTGAACTTGGTTCTGGCCGTGGAGCTACAGTGACCCCTGCAGGTCACAAGAGGGCCAGGTTGGGTTTACGTGTTGTATGTGTGTGTGTGTGTGCGTGTGTTTGTGCAGTAAGTCTGCCCCTGTCATCACCTGAAACATGAATCCTTAAGTCGTGCTCGGACAATACTGACACCGAGCAGAGACACAAACAAACTGATAAAGTAGACTGATTACAATTTGCAGATAAGGAAGGAACAAAGGAGCTTAATATAGACACAACTCAATTTGATTACACGGTTTGCCATTTCCCTCCTACAGTCAACATTTCCTGCTTCTCTGAGGAAGTCAGGGGCGACTCTCATGATCTATTTCAGGACATTAAGCTGGCATCGTCAATCTTAGCTCTCTACATTTGAATGGTGGTAAACGGTTTCAACAGACTTTCGTAATGGTAACTATTCACTCATCAAACAACACAGACAAAAAAATACATTATTGCTTAGATCCTGTGTCAAACTTTGTAAAACTACTGCCCAACTAAATGCAGAATCCCGGCGCAAACGAACTGCATGGCAACATTTGGCCCCAAGTTCACTGGTCAAGACCCAAGTTCACTGCTGTGTACACATGCAGACCTGCCAAAACAAGCTGGCAAACTCTAAAAATAGATCAGGTTATTGAGGACCTGGAAAACCTAAGACTCAGAGTTATAAATCTGCCCTCCTGTCTGCAGATCCATTTGTTAGAATCCCTGATGACAGAGATTAAATACAACAAATCAGGCTGGCGGTCCCACGTATTTAAGTACTTGTATATCAGTAAACATACCAACAATGGCAATGTTTATGTCCAATGCCATGTTTTTAATATATTTCAGTGTGCAAGTGTATTTAGAATTTACATTTATAAACACTAGGACAAACTTCCACATTTTTTACATGATTCTGTTAAATGAGTGTCAAGGTCATTTTGTGATCAGGTTAACTCTGGATTGTGTCGAGGCCATGAATGGAAGCTTAAGATCTGCATCTACAGAGCAGTGAATAGATCTCAAATACTGGGAAAATAAAGATTTGGCTAATCAGGCTTTTGACAAGTCATACATCTAAGGTAGACATACAAAACATACTAGATATTGTAGCTGAACATCCAGGTTTATGTTCGATTTTCTTAGCATGAATCCCCAGCGATCAATGAGTGAATGTCGTGAATAATTTAGTCTTTAATTATAAGACGGTGGCATATTACATTTTAGAATTGTGTTTAACTGAAATGAAGGAGAAAATGCTGCTAATGCCTCCTAGTGTTTGCTGTTTTGCTTTTATTGGAAAGTTTATTTTACTCTTTTTTTCCCACCCAGGCCTATGATGCGATCTGTAGCTGCCTGTACTGCTGTATGTTGTCATCCTGTAAAAGCTGTACCTACGAGATCATCGAACTAACAACAAGGAGGTCATCCAAAACTCTGCGTCCACACTACTGTGTCATTTCTACAAAACTTTCGAAGGCTGTGGCTTTCTGCTGTTGCCTCGTTTGTCACCCTACTGTCTTAATTAACTTGAACATTACATAGCCTGGTTCTCTTCAGGGTTTCAGTTCTCCTTTCCACCTCTCTCTCTCTCTCTCTCTCTCTCTCTCTCTCTCTTCCCTCCTGTATGTTATTTTAAAGACACAACACAACTATCTATATCCAACAACGCTATCATAAACAACCCGACAGTACAGGTCATCAGTCCAACTCACTGCCCCCTCGTCTCCTTATACATTTTGTCCATGTGTGTATCACATTCCACAGGTCCCAGTCAACATCTTTTTCTCTGCTTGTCTTTCTTTTTCCCCCCTCTTTCTGTACCAAAAAAAGATCTCCAAAATGTCACAAAACTTTATGCTCATTGTCATTTCAAATGCTTTCTCCAATAAAAATGTAAAAAAAAAAGTCATACATCTAAGGTAGCAATGCAACATACAATATATTGTAGCTGAACATCCATGTTTACGATTGGATTTCTCCAGGGATGAATTAGTGAATGTCGTGAATCATTTAGTCTATAATTATATTTTATAATTGTGTTTCACCAGAGTAGAGAAGGTGCAAAACATAATCCAGCATAGCCAGTAGGTAGGAAACCCATCATGATAATTAACCAAACTTAAACTGCACTTATGCTTGATAACAAATCAATATCATAAATGAATGCAGACAAGATATGGCAATTATTATTTATGCAAACATCGGTGGAATATGTTATTACTGATGGATCATCATAGATCCTATCTCATCACTATCTGCACTAATATTGAAAAAAAGGCAAAGCTCCATTTAAATGAACATTATTTTGGCTTTTGGACTGTTTTGATTTGTTTGTTACATGATAGCCGTGATCTAATGAAGGCCTTATCCAGCTTAAAGCAACTTGGGACAGCATGTCTAAGCAACTCCCTGCACGCTTTGTTTGATTATTAAATCTTCATAACAGCAAAAAAACGCTACAAAGAATATGTGGACGAGTCGTACCTGAGAAGTTTGGTACGTAAAAGGCAGTAACATTTAATGAGCTTTTTATTATGTCGTTGCTCAGCAGGTGAGTGAACTGCTGATATATAACCGCTGTGCAAATAGGAATTAAAGCAATATGATCAAGCAATAGGCTCCTTATTAGAGACTGGTGTAGGAGTCACGTATCACTTATAACAGCCTCTGTACTACCTGACACCACAAAGGCTTATGCAGCAAAGCTCAACCAGATTCCTTCGGGACAGACATGAATAAGATGTTCAGACCAGAGTACAGGTTCTATTATTTACTGTACCAGTACAAAATGTCATGTACGAGCTACGTGATGTAAGCTGGCATAAGTTTGACAGGCCAGCTGACTGCCTGCTGTCAGAACAGAAAGGCTGAAAGTCTATTTAAATGTTCCACCAGCCAGTCATGCATCCATCATAATCCATAACCCCACAGAGGTTCTGCCTCAGTCTGCATTATGTTCATCTTAAATCTTTATTACCACCGACAGGGAGCTTATGTTTCCAGTCCTGTCTGTCTGTTAGGATATCAAAAAGTAACTCATGGATTTCAATTAAACTTGGTAGGCAGGTTGGACCTGATCCAGAGAAGATCAACCATTTACAATTTGGTGCCGGTTCACCTGATGATGGCGTTGTAATAACCACTATTACATTTTGGCCTTTAACTTTTGAACCATAAATCACATAATTAATTAATAGTTATTCCATGGATTTGTTGACTTCTTTCTGTCCACATTCTCCATAACAGTTTTTTTTTGTATTTCCTCTGACAATTTTGGGTAAGAGTCATAACTAGACGACTGCTCGGTCTTGGCAGAGGTATGAGCTCTGTGACTGTCCTCTTCTAGATGTTGGTGTTACTGTTGATCACAGGGAGATTTCATATCACCAAATATAATTTTATTGCTGAGCCAAAAAGTAATAAATGTTTGATGAGTGATCCTGGCATGTTTGGGGAGAATTGGCCCAGACTCTGAAATCTGTTCGGGGGAAAGGGAATATCAGCAATCTAAACTGATGAGTCACACAGGATGTGAAGTGCCACTCTCATGAAGATGGAGACACAGTGGGAGACAGAGACCGGCTCATGTGGCTGATAACGTCACAGCGCCCTGCTGAGCCCGGCAGCAGCCAGAATGATGAAGGGGGCAGAAAATAGACACGGAGACATCAGTCATCACGGGGAGAAATACAAATGGGATGAGACTTGTGAGAGGAGAAGAAGAAAGCCAGGGGGACAAAAAGTCACATCAGAGGAACTTAGCTATGGATTGGAAACTGGGTTTTGCTTGGTGTAGTAAATCATTTCCAGCATCAGACAGAGAGTAGAGGAAAGTGGGGAAAGTTACAATAAATGCTGACTTGTGTTTTGAGGAGAAAGATGCTGAGTCGATCTGAGACAGGTCAGATGAAGAGGAGAGGAGTCAGGGCAGCGCTAGGTGTTAGACCAGCCAATGGAAATCTGAGTCTCCCATGAGGCCCTTTTCACTTCTCCACTGTCCTGTCTGTCCACACACACACACACACAAACACCCACCCACCCACACACACACACACACACACACACACCCATAGGCCCTGTCTGCTGATACGTTACACCATTACATCACTTGCCTGCCATTAGCCGGGGCTGACAGACAGCAAAGAGCTTAGCTTCGCATTAAAGTCTTATCAGGGACATGGTGGACACTTTATCCTGCTGTTTATTCCGAACATCTGCAAGCAAAATATACAACCTCACAACAACAAACTGAGGGGGGCAAGGGAGGAATCTCTTTTAAATATAATAGAAGAATATATTGACTAATAAAGTATGATCCTGTGTCCTATGTCTTTCATAAGCTTTGTCCCCAGATACGTGTGGGACAGTGTGTCTGCAGTCAGAGCAATAGACGTGGGACACACGCAACCGCTTTCTGTTTGTTGCTCTTAAGATGTATTGCTAATAGAGAGAAGAGATAAACTTCCTCAGGAAAAATGGAGTCACTCACTTTATTTACACAGTGGCCTGTTGATCTTAAGGACGTTCATAAGGCGAGGACACATCCCCCTCCCTGAGAGAGATGAGAAACAACGTACTAGCCTCGTCCCAAACAAAAGCTAAATCTGCCCTCCACACACACACACACACACTTCTTTAATCTGCTGAGAGACATGACCCGTGGGTGGGTTGTTGTATGTGTGTACGTGTGTGCTTGTGTGCGTGTATGTGTGTGTGAAAGTTTGTGAGATGTGGAGAAGTTCTGAATGCTGGAGTATGTCCAAGTGCTAACAGGAAATCCTTTCTAACCAGAAATGCGAGTCACCTAAACACCTCCCAGATACTGGGAACAAAACACTGGGACCACTGGGGGGGGGGTTAACACCGAGGCGTATGTGCGTGTGTGTGTGTGTGTGTGTGGGTGGGTGGGTGGGAATGACCCGCAAGGATGTGGAGCACCATTTTATTTCACAATGGATACAAAATGTAATTGTCTTTCACTTGTGATACCGAAGGTGAGTACATTGTCCTTACTCCTCATAGGCCACTGCATACGTGCACACACACACACTCTCTCTCTCTCTCTGTGTCTGGCACGATTAGACATTGGTGCCCTCAGTAACAGACCAGATGATGCTTCTGGGTGGATGTGCTGAGGGATGTTCGCTCCATCGGCTTTCCACGCGTCAACATCCTCACCTGGCGTATTTCCTCTTGTAAGCCGATTAAGCAATGAGTCATGATTATTTGGCAAGCGACAGAATCCTATTAATTCCGATCCATTCTGTTCCACGTGTACCGCTTATTCAGCATTTTTGCTTCACTCACCATGCAGATAAGGATCACAGAGTGTGTTTGTGTGCCTAAACACACTCAGACGTGTATGACCTCACCTGTGTAGACTGACAAACTATCTGCCTTCATACTTTGGTATTTCTAGAATTTACCTTCTTGTCCAACATAGATAATTGGTCCTCAAGCCTAACATGGCAGTCACACACACACACACACACACACAAAGCACAGCACACTTCCAAACACACACGCACGCACAGGTGATGTTCCCATGCCGTACATGTCCCCCTGGGTAAATTTCCACTCTACCCAGACAATCTTCAGTTGTCTCGCTGAGGGGAGGGCAGGCTGCTGGCCTGGGGCCCCCGTCACTACACAGCCTCGGCCACGGACACACACTTGCAAACGCACGCACACAGAGAACAATTGTGCACAGTGAGAGGCCTCTCCATGGAGGTGGTGGATGGGACAGATCATTCTTTTCTCTTGGTAGGAGGTCTGACGTCTGCATCATAGTCAGTGGCTGCTCTCTTTTCACCTCGTAGGTGTCTTGATATCAATATCAAAGAAGGCAGTTAATACCCCCCACCACCCCAACTAGCCCACCTGTTTCTGAGTTGCACAACCTTCATCAAAGGACCTTAATAGATGGATATTACTTATTATATACACTATAAGTGCGATTATTATATTACTTACTACAGCGATACATTATAACTAACATAGTACAAATAATTGTCACTGCTGCTGTCGCCTCTACTGACAAAGAGACTTTTGCTTGCACATTAACTGCTCCCAAAACTCCCTTACTTATTTTTGCATTTTGTGATCTGAATAAATGAATGGCATTCCTCTAACATGTATGTATGTATGTATGTATGTATGTATGTATGTATGTATGTATGTATGTATGTATGCCTTTCGGTGGTGCCATGAGCGTTCCCTGTTCTCCTACCTCGAAACTGGAAACCGGAGAGGTCAGGATGACAACTCTCACACAAACACACACACACAGACCCAGCAGAAAAGGTAAATAGATAACTCCACCAGATAACACCTGCACCTTGTCAGAGTCACACAGAAGTCTGTGATGTTATTCTAGATCATACTATACCACCAATGCCGTTGTAGGGAGAAATGAATCAAACAGGGCAGCTTTAATTTTCTCCACACAGAGGGCATCGCCAGTGACTAATTACAGTCAGGCCAGCACAGATGGAGAGCCGGGTCTGTTGGGAGGTTGTCAGAGTTCAACCCGACAGTTGAAATCAATTGCGAGGCACGACCAAGGCGCAAACAGAGAAGTTCGACAGACTTTTCTATCACTGATCACATCCGTTCCATCAAGCCAGAGCCCCCAATCATGCAGAAATTCAACACAAACACATTCTGCACCGGAACAGTGAATAGAAATGCTTGGTTGGTGTAGTAATACAACTTCCGGTTCTCAAAAGATGCATCACTTTGACAATAGAACACAGTGTGCAGATATTGCAACAGAATCTGTGTTTTACATACACCAGGAACATGTACACAGTGTACAGTGTGAATGTGTGCAGAGACTTAGCAGCGTAATTCAGAGCATGTGTGATGGTTAAACATAGCGATACATCGCGTGTGGCTGAGCCTGGCGTGTTTACCCTGGTAGTCACAGTGAACTCTTCCACTCTGGGTCACATCCAACACACACCCAGACAGACACACACACACACACGCCTATGCACATCAGACAGATCCTTTGTGCCACCTTATCAAAATATTATAATATTACAATCACCCATGGGGCTCTGAGCACAAATGTGACCGGAACCTGTTTTCCTTTAGGTTCTACCACATACTGAAGCTCGCCCTGATAAGAAGCTGAGATGAAAACGCTTCTAAAATTCACATTTATTGCAACAACTGGTGAGTCTGTCACTACATTATGCTCCCACCCATACTCTTTAAGCGCGGGTTGCAAAACTGCTCTAGATGTGTTTCTTGTTTTGTTTTCTCCTCCTGACCCTTTCAGAGCAAAGAAGTGAAGACAATGACGTCAATTGGTCTATTTTGATTCAGGACATCCTGGCCATCATTACCTTCAAAATAATCCCAGCAGCCATTAAGAGGTCACGTTTCAGCAGCTGATTGTACATTTCATTCAGTCTGGCCTTTAGTTTGGCAGCCTGGAACTCAGTTTACCAGAACTTTGTCGAGTGGCCTTGACTAGGAGGCCACACAAACACCAATACACACACACAAACACACTCAGACACACGTGGAGTTTATAAACCATAGCACAATCTCACACATGTGCACATGGGTGATATGTAGACTTCACATACAGTCCAATATCAACGAGGAGACAGAGCAGGACGGAATTTTCCATTCAAACCCTTGGTAGGTTCAGGGGCTCTGCTGGGGCCATAAACAGCTCGGGTCTGAGGTGGTCAGCCCCCAACAACAGTCTGCTTTAGTAGGGGCTCATGTTTGTCAACCAAAGAGAGTGGGGACCAGTGGAAAATTACCAGTCCCGCACTCACTCACGCATGTACACACACGTACACACACACACACGCACGCTGCAGCTGCTTGACAGTAACTCCCCTCCAGCCACATATCTATCTCACTCACTGCTTATGTGACAGCTTGCGTTTTTAATGGGCTCAGGTGCGGGGGGCATGGCTCTGTTGTCAGGACGCACCAGCCCGCAACCGCTGCCATTCGATTATGTGTGCACAAGTCTGTGCACATTTCTAAGAAATACCTCTGACATGTGTAGCGGCTGGTAACGGTGCTTGTATGTGCGTCTGTGTGTGAGATGTATGCCTAACAACTTACAATGGTTCCCTGTGCATCTGCCATTATAGCAATACGATACTGCAGGGAGACAGTAAGGAGTAATAGAAAATGCCAAAGAAAATAATGCAGCTGGTGTGGGAGTACAAAGGCCTCAGCCTGATACACAAGCAGTGAACTGTGGGAGCTGGCGCTTGACTGTGGCCCATGCTGGGAAGTACAGCAGTATGCACAAGGGGATATTCACAGATCTGTATTACCTGGGTTCCGAGGCAGCTCACCATCATGTGAGTGAGCAGTTTGGCAGCAAACATGGGGAAACGGGAGCACAGCAAGTGGGATAAGATGGCCAACGCAAAGCCTGAGGAGGGAGGAGGAAGAGGAAACGGGTCAGCTGTGGAGCTCGTATCGGTGGTGTTCTACTTGAGAGACGTTATGTGTACCTGAGATGCAGATAAATCCTGAGACGTAGAAGGCCTCGTTGTAGGACGCCACAGTAGCGATCTCTGCACACGCCGTGTAGACAGAAAGATGGGAGCAGGCACATTCCACATAGTTCCCACTCTCTTTCACAACTCTGCAAAACTGACCATCTGATGACCAACTGCAGAGGAGAGGAGAGGAGAGGAGAGGAGAGGAGAGGAGAGGAGAGGAGAGGAGAGGAGAGGAGAGGAGAGGAAATTAATTATATTTGCGAGTTATATGCTATTATTATAATGGTTCTGGTTTAATGAGCCACCAATGTAACCTTACTTAGTGCTTAAGTCATTCACTGACAGCCTCATTTCCCTCTTTATGACTCTGCTTCTCTCCAGCTTTCGCCTTCTTCTGCTTCCATATCGGCTCTCATCACTTTTCTCATCACGTCCAAATAACTGTTCTGACCCAACCTGCCAATTTTTTGCTTGTAACAGTGTGTTCGGCCAAGTCCTATTCCGAGCCCCTGGAATGTCCTTGACAAAATGGTACAATTTGGAACACGACTGGGTGCACAGATATTGCACAGGAAGCGCAGTCAGAGAGCGACCTTAAGGAGGAATTTTAAGCATGACCTTTGTCCTTTGGCAAACTGGCCTCACTCACTCTGTACGTGAGGGGAGGCAGACAAAGGCTAACAGCTTCAGGGCAAATCCAGAGGTTCATAAATGTGTCAGAGAGGAACCATAAAGGATTTAATAGAGAGGATATAATGCGGTGGAGATATACTTAAATAAATGATGACCACCAACATTAGCAGAACTGAAACTTATCTTTAACATATTGAACCAGCATCACAGAAGCATCTCTTCAGTTTATAGTTAATAATAATCATCTGTGTTTATGAAGCTCTGACACAAACAAGGTGTGAAAGCAACGTTCACCACAGAATGACCTCAGCATCTCATTACCTTGCAGTTTTTTGGTCCCAGAGAAGGCAAGAGGAGCGGTCTGGTTTGACCTGCAAGCCAGCTGTGTGGATGCGATACACCACCTCGCTACCATCAGCCAAAGGTTGTGAACCTCGATCGTGAAGGCTCACAGAGAATACCTATAAATAAGGACAACACCACGAGAAAAAGACAGTTCTGCAGTTGAACGTGCAATAAATGCTGGGAACCTATAGTGGTGCAATACTGCCCCCTGCTGTCTAAACCAGAAGTAAGTCATTTTCAGGCTCAAGTTACTGCACTCATGATAAATAATCAATAATCTGTTTTCGGCCAGGACAGGTCATCCATACCTTCCCAGTGAGGGCGTTAGTCGTGTTGCTGGGGAGGAACCAGTGTTCAGTGGTGTACTCAGTCAGCTGTATCCCTCTGCAGGCCGAGGACGCCACAGCGCCGGGGGACGGGACCGGCACCTCTAGCAATGTGTCAGGGAGCTGAAAGGTGTCGCCGTTACTGCCCCGGAATATGTACCCATTGATCTGTGTGGGGTACCAGTGGAAGGCAGAGATGGACATGTACGGACAGGTGTCCAGGATGGTTCCCCCTCTGGAGACATCACACAGAGACAGTCAGAATACTGAGAATACTACATATATTTCATTTTAAGTTTAAATAAATGTGAACTCTTACAACAACGTCTCTAATGCTAATTTCTGTCTTAAGTATTTATTTAAAATGTCTGCTACTCACGATTCGACACACTTGCTGTCCGTCAGGAGGGAGAACGCAAACCTCTCAGCCACCTCGGCGAGCTGGCTGAGACCCCTGGTGTCGACTCTGCTAGGATTGGCCAAGGCACACAGCAATTCGTAGGTCAAACTCCGACTGCTCTCTGTCAGTGGGGTCCTCTCAGCCTCTGAAAGCACCTGGACAGAAAGAGTTTCTGTGTTTATTAGCGGATGTTGGGAATGAGTTTGTACAGACATAAGCACAGGAAATGTTGAGGGTACAACAGTCACACATATCTATTATTGTCTTGTTTTATTAACTCTTGTTTGCAGTCATATCTGTCCCTATTCTCTCCGTGGTGTACGTTTGAGTAAGAAGTAGGGCGCAGGCTGTCTCTTTACAGCTGCTCTTGGCTCTGCCACCGTCTTGGCCACAGTATGATGTAGCTTGTGTTTCTGTTGAGTTAAAACAATATCCATCTATCCCTCCATCTATGTGTGGTATTCTTTCCCCTTTCTGTTTCGCGTGTCTTTGCCCGTTCTCTTTCTTCTCTTCACCATTCGCTTGTATTATCTGTATTCACTAGCATTTTAGTCAAACAGAAATAATTGAAAATGGCCTGTAAGACATTGCTCTGTTCCAGTTGAAGTCAGGCTTATTGTGATCTTTTATCTCTGCCTATGGCTGGGCAATGCTGACAAAATCCTAATATTAGTGACCAAATACTTAACCTCCTATGACCCTGTGTCCTCATATGTTTCCTTCCCTACATCTTATACATCATTGTGCTTAACTTAAACCTGTTGTCTTTATGTCTGGACATATTTCGCTACTGTCGACATGTATACCTCTAAAAGACAGCATAATCCCCAGGTGATATTTCATCTCTAATGGTCTGATCCACTCACCTTCTCCAGAGCTACAAACACAGCGATCATCTGCTCAGGACTGAGAGGTTTGCTGACATTATTGATCAGCTGTTCCAGCACCCGATTCAATATGCCTGGTTTGAGGGGCTGGTGTAATAGCTCCAATAAAGTCCACAGAGCTTGACTCTCCGCATCTGACACCAGTGTCACAATAGCCACCCCAAACTCGGGGTGCACTCTGGCCCCCTCTGTAGCATTGTAGAGTTCCACCTGGAATCGCTTAGGTGTCTGCGTAGATGAAGCTGTGTCAGGCGTCAGGTAGATGTAAAGTAATGCATGCTGCTGCCCCAGATTGAAGGTCAGTTTGCCCTCTTGTTCGGGGAAGTCCATTCCGGCTTTAGCAGGCTGGATTACAGAGGGGCCCACCACCTCCTCCCTGGGAACCTCCTGGAGGATAAGCACAGATATGCTTCATGTTTAACTAATTCGGGAAAAGATGTATAATAGTAGTTTGTGTCTACTGAGGTAAATCAATATGATTAACTAGTTAATTGTTGGAATCAACAAGCAACAGTTAGAAATAAGTTGTTGTGTTCCTTTGCGTGTTGTTGAATATTGTGTATTTCTGTATGCATATTTGTCTTTGTGATTTAATTACTGTATATACGTCTGTTACCCACCAAAGTGCGGTAGCGTACAGTTACAGCTGAAGCTGCGCTGGCTTCTCTGGACACCCGGAGGATGAACCGTGTGGTGTTCTGGGTGGCTACATGGAACCTGGAGCCCACGGTGAAGTACACCAGGCCCTGCAGATCATCGCTCTCTGCCAAGGTGATGTTGGCATAACGGGAGGTCTCGTTAATGGCGGCGCCTGCGCCCACCTGATAGATCTCCACCAAGAACCAAGTCTGTGGCTCAGGTTCCTATGGCAACACAGATAAATATGTTCAGTTTAGATTAATATGCCCTCCCCTTTACGGTTAAAAATAAGTTATTTATAAATTGTACCTGTAACTTTATGTTAAAATTAAATAAAATTCAATAACAATGGCAAAAAACCATCAGCCTCATATTACCAAACTATCTTAATTACTGAAATACAGTCAACGATCACAACAGCCACATCAATGTTGCATTTTTATGTTGATCTAAATACTACCTGTTGGACAGCATAATATATCTACATAGCAGCTTAAGTAAGGCCTCTCTCTCACCTCATCATCTTGAACCTCCACCATGAAGACACAGGTGACCTCTCCTCTCTTACACAGGGTCGTGCCTGAGGTCTGCACCAGCTCTTTGCTTAGGTCCACCCCATTGCTAATCAGGGCTAGAGACGTCTCGCTGAATGTGGCTCTCCAGAAGACCTGCAAATCCTCAAAGGCTCTGTTTGCAAGAGAATGTCATATTATTATTTGCCGTTTTATTCAACTTCCCTTTACCTCACTCATATTAATGATGTGGTTTTATCACCTGTTCTCCTGTCTCTGCAGGTAGAGCAGAGCAGTTCTGTTCGCTGAATCCTCATCCAGAATTTTTCCCACCACAGAACTGAGACTGAATCCCACAATGCCGTTATGAAAGTCACTACCTGATAAAGACAAATCAATGGAAAGTTGTTATGTTTTTGCTACAATACTTAAAAAGGACAGTTACTAATTAAATCTATTCTTAAACTTCAATGTATAGCTGACTCAAACAAACATCTTTCTCTCATTATTTTACCTAGGATAATAATCTTGGCAAAAGCCCCAAAGCCCTGGTCTGGTCGGTCTGCGATCTGCGCCCCTCCTTCGGGATCACTGAGGTAGATGAAGAATACTTCCTGTCCCTCAGGCTCTGAGTCATCCAGGATGAGGAGGGTGACCTCTGCCTCCCTCTGACCATCCTGCAGAGACACTAGGGTTGACTCCAAGCGGAAGTCCTGCCCTTCCTTTGCCAGAGTGCCAGTAATGTCAAGATCAAAGGGAGGAGGTGGTCCTGTCGTGCTTCCACCTGGAAGAAAACATACAATTACACCACAACAAAAACTAGGTCAGTGATATGGTTTACTAGGTCTGTGGGGCTTTGGATGAATACACTATTTCTTAAAAAATGCAAAGATAGAAGTTATACATGCCACAGTAAAAGCTTCACGCATCTTCTGGGCTCACCAACAACACCCTACCTCCATATGCCTGGACTCGAACACTGACAGACCCAGCCACGCCTTCAGACCGGCGCACCCTTAGAACCACCATCCTTTCCTGTTGGGTCTCCTCATCGCGGTCCTCAGGTGTTTGGACCAGTCCAGGTCCAATACTCAGTACTCCTCCAGTTACATCACTAGCCAGGATAGTGACAGTGGCCATGCTGTGCTTAGGGTTGAGGCGAGGAATGGCATCAGTCTGAGGTAAGTCAGGAGCAAGTGTCTGAACGTCTGTCAGATTGACGTGGAAGTGCTCATCAGGCTCTGAAAGGGAGTCGTCAAGTATAGAAAGTTGGAAGGAGGCGTTGGTTTGGAGCGGCGAGCCAAACACCAAAATGCCGTCTTGCACTTCGGTGAAGTCCTCTCCTGCTGTAGCACTGGCTGGTGTCGTTGAATAAGACAGGCGGGTGCGGTTGCTACGTGAACCATAAAGGCGCTGAACGTAAAGAGTAATGGTCTGGATGTCCTCTGCAATGACCATCTCGCGGGAGTCGGGGGAGAACTGGTAGACACCCAGCGGCTCCACCTCAGCCACAGTGAATCCTGATCTGTGGGGGAAATGCAGCGAACAGTTAAATCAACATCTGGACAAAACTGCAAAAAGAATCGTCATTGGCACCAACATGAAAGCAGCACCTGAGAGTGACGGCAGTAGCGGAGGCCGTGCTGGAGGTGGCAGCAGTGAGGTGTACGGCGTAGGCCACTGGCTCAGATGGATCAGCAATGGCAGTCAGAGACACAGCTTTGCTCCTCTCTCCATGGGACAGAGTGAGTGAGCCTGAGTATGAAGAATGAAGTAGTTCAGGATAAAATCTATCAACTAAACATATTCATTCATACATCTTAGTCTGTTATGGACTATTCCATTAGGATAAGATAGTTTGCATCCATTTGAGATTCTGTAGTGCCATCAGTGTTCATCCTCTTACCCAAGTTGGGTGTGATGTCTCCCAGTCTGAACCCAGGGGGAGTCTGTCCTGTGGGGTATCCAGCTTCCCACTGCACTGTGATGTCCCCAAAGAGCCCCACCCGCCTCACCTCCGCCTCACACGCCCCCGTCTCCACGCTGGAAACCTGCAGAGCCAAAGAGGCAAAGCCGACCTGCAAAGCGAGAGGGAGATGAGATCAGATAAGATGAAAACAGGAAATAAATCTAAATATGTTGTTATTATCTTCACCTCAATTTTGATGCTGTTATTTTTCGGTAAGTTTTATATAACAGTAAAGTCAGACGGATATGGCCCAGCAACTCCACATGTGCACAATCAATCAAGAGATCAATTGTATCTCACCAAACAGGACAAACTTACCTCAGAGTTGGCAGCTTCTTCTGGCACCGTCACCATAGCAACTCTGTCTTCTTGAAAGAGGCGAGGTGGCGAGCCCAGCAGCGGGCTGACGAGCCTCACGTCAGTCAGCTCTGCGGTGAAGCTCTCCCCCGCTGACAGGAACACCTACAGACACAAGAGGAGCCACAGTGAGAGAGCAACAACAGAGCTGTGATGTTAAAGCTTTAAACTGCATCTTCCTCTGCCTCACCTGGCTGCGGATGAGCACCGCCACAGTGCTGAAGGTCTCTCCCTCTCTCAGCAGCACCCTCCCTTCACCTCCTCCTTCTAGTATCTCCTCCATGGCCACCCCTCCTTCTATCCCTCCAGTGATCCGATAGCCCACACTGGCGTTGCCGAAGAGCCCGGCAAGCCTTGTAACGTTCAGAACCAAAACTCTGTTGACCTCTGACCCTTCCCCAACCACTGCAATAGACTGCTGCTCAGGGTTC
Organism: Genypterus blacodes; assembly: GCF_046128005.1. NCBI lineage: Eukaryota > Metazoa > Chordata > Actinopteri > Ophidiiformes > Ophidiidae > Genypterus > Genypterus blacodes. Next base: position 81,502 of record NW_027466943.1, on the reverse strand, counting down.
AGGGCAAAGACACCATGTGGCTCATCATTAGCAGGCACCCTAAAAGTGAGAAAGGAGGGAGATTAACTTCAGATCTGTGACTCTGAATCTGACAATGGTGACGGTGGCCAACCTGATGCGAGTGCTGATGAGGTTAGGGTTGGCATCCAGAGTGGCTCCTCCCTCAACCGCTGTGAGCCGCACAGTGTAGAACTCCTCCAGCTCCGGGACCGTGTCAGGCATCAGAGTGAGGGCAATGTCGGCCTCCCGCTGGCCCTCCAAGATGACCACCGAGCCAGACAAGGCTAGGAAGTCACCAGCTAGATCAGAGTCGCTCTGTATCTGCCAATGGACCTTACAAAACAACAAAGAATCAGCTAGAGGAGAATTCACATTATCACCATTTGCAGATTATTTAACTTTAGGTAATTTAGAAATGACAGAAGGAATCTGAAAGTATAACAATGCGTTCTCACTGTGATGTTCCCCATGACGCCCTCTCTCCGTGTAATTGACAAGGAAATGTTCAGCGGGCCTTCTGCTTCTGTGGATTCATTGTAGACACGATGTCTAAGCGCGTCGTCAGTGAACTGGACTATACCATTGGGGTCACCAAACTTCTCAATCTAGGAGACAAAAAGAAATTACAAGAGAGTCAAAGTGTTGCTCCCCTGTGTACTAATTGATTAATTCCATGATGGCGACACTTATTGATACAACGAAGTACCTTGAGTGTGACAGAGTCGGCCTGAGGATCCAGCTCCATGTCCCCCGCCAGGATGCTGAGCTCTACAACAAAAGTCTCCTCCACCTCAACTTCTCCATGTGGTAGAATGCGCAGCTCTATGGTGTGTGTACCCTCCTCGCCATCGCGGAAATCAAAGGAGCCACTCACAGGCTCTCTAATGTCTGTATTGTTTGGAGGCAGCAGTTCTCTGCTGTTGGGGCCGAGGATGTTCCAACCCACCTGTCAAAAGGGTCAAACCATTTCCGTCAAAACTGGACAGGTAACAGTGAAGAGGTGTGCAAACCAAAGCTATGTGAATCCTGAACTCGCTTTCCATACCGTTGCGTTTCCAACAAAGCCTCCCGCTCTCTCCAAAACAAGGCTGAGCTTGAGAGTGGAATTGGGGTTAACCAGAGTGATGAGGCTCTCATTGACGAAACGCACCACCCCGCCGGGAGAGTCACTCTTGGCAATGGTTACTGTTGCTACGCGGTTAGAGCCCAGCACTGCACCCCCTGTAGCTCCAAACAGCAGGACCTCAAACATCTCTGCATTTTCACTGGGGAAGAAAGATATCTTCACTTTTCTATTTTACGTGGAAATCCAGTTCTACAGTTTTAAACCTCCAGTAAGAACCTGTGTGTATTTCGTAGTTTCTCCTCTCACCTGTCCAGATCATCTATGATGGTGATGTTGGCGTGGCCTGTAGTCTGGCCATGGCTGAAAATCACTGAACCGTTATACAGGACAAAGTCGAGGTCAGGGGTCGCGCTCAGGCCTCTGGAGGTGAACTGCACCGAGACCGCTCCGAATGAACCCACTCGCCTCACAACAGGGATCAACAGCGTGTCCATGTCCTCTGCAACTGCAAAATTACCCGGATCAAATGGTGTCACAGCAAAAAGTGTGAGGCTGAAGCTGAAGATACTTAAGCTGCGACTTCTTCTGTTACCTGTAATGTTGACAAAGTCCTGGCTGAACTCCAGAATGCCCTCTATGTTGTCATTCTGGGGTACGAGCACTATGACTGAGGAGATGTTGCCTATAGCTGGAGGCTGGTCCAGCTGGAGCCCCGACTCCTTCACTGTGTAGTCCACAGCACTGACCACCAGAGGAAGATATAAGAATAAGGAGTGATTGACCCATAAATTAAATTATATATGTTCTTTCTAGCAAAACATTATCAACAATTACTTGATTCTAACACAAACTTATTGAACAAGCTACCTGATATTCAGTAGCTCAACTTCTGTGATGTTCAGGTAGAATTCTTCAGGCTCCTCTGGAAGACCGTCATCGAGGACACTGAGTGTGACATGTTGGATCGTCTGGCCTGGAGTGAAGAGCAGTCTTCCTGACACCGGGTCAAAGTCCAGTCCGCTGGTTGCCGTGCTACCTGATGTCTGATATGTCACCCACACACTTCCCAGAGTGCCCAACGAGCGAATAACTGTCACATTCACCTAAACAGGGACGAGAAAGGAACACACAGCTGATTTATAAGCACGCAGGGTCACGATGTGCTTGTTTTGTCAACATAAGGCCAGCTTGTGGGTATTGGTCTCATTCTGATGGTCGCACCATGCCCTCCTCCTCAGTTGCAATTAGTCGACGCTGCGTGAAGAAAAACAAGCCATAGGGGTTGTCGCTGGCTGCCATGGTAACCATGGCATGCTGCGCTACGGGGCTGATTTCCAATCCGGCGCTGGCTGAAGTCAGAGTGAGCTGGTACACACGGCGCTCCTCTGGGATTTCATCATCCAGGGCCTGACAACACGTATAAAGTTATGAGTATTATCATTTTTATTTTGCCAATACACAGACGCAGACTTTTGCTGTGACAGTACCTTCAGGGTGATGGAGGCAACAGACTGTTTGTCTCTCAGAACCACAATACCAGAAATTTCTTCAAACTCAGAAACAGCAGCTGGAGTGATGTTCCAATACACCTGAACCTCTCCAAACACACCTGGACCTCGCTCAAGTCTAGAAACACACACATATAAACACGCAATACACTGAAACGTAAGACTCTTCGGTATGTCTAATGTCTTCCCTGGCCAGCAACACGCTGTTTGGCTCACCTGACCACTGCACTTCCGTTGTAATCTCCATCAGGTTCTCCGATGACGACGGTCCGGGAGGACTTTGCGATTCCGACGATCCCCAGAGCTGCTTTGTCCCCTCGGATGGTGATGATGGCCATGTCTTGAGGGTTACGTGACCAACAAGGGAAAGGAGGACAGAGGTCAGATGGATGTATCCGTCAAGGACAACAACTGAAAATGCATTTCTTCAATAACACAAACCATTTAAGGGGTCAATGACAGCGCCACTCTCAGCTGGAAACAATCGGACGGTGAAGCTCTCCTCTCCCTCCAGCACCGTGTCAGCCAGAGCTCGAATCACAAACGTCTGCCTAGATTCAGTCTGGAGAGTGTAAGCAGAGCAAAAATCATTACAGTATACATGATTAAAAATTTCTAGCAGGGATTATAACTGCAGGAGAATGACATCACCACTTAAACAAAGTACCTTTGTGAAGACGAGGGTTCCATTAAAAGGTGAGAGGTCGTCTGCAGCTTGGTCCTCCAGCCTCCACACCAATGTCACCGCCCCTTCACCTCCCGCACTGCGCTGCACTGCCAGTGTCGCCACGGCAGCAGGATCATCAGTGAACTCTGGCTCACTGACTATAACCTGAGAGGGGGTTAAATGAAATATTAGTCACTAGTTAGTGATGATGGTCAACAACTCATTTGCCTGTAGAATAAAAGGAAAGAAGGCCATTTTGTTTAGCTTGTTGTGGATCACTAATCGATTCGTTCAGACCGCACCTCCAGCTCCTCAAAGCCAAATTGTCCCAGAAGTGAGTCATTGGGCGGAATGGTGATGGTCACAGAGGTATCCTCCCCAAGACGAGCATCGCCTATCACACGCAGCAACGTCACCGTGAAACTCTCTGAAGTCTCCGCCTCTGCATCGTCTGAGACTGTGATGGCAATGATGGCTTCTCTCTAAAACAAAAAGGAGGGAGGGGATTTCAAACTTCTTCAAACTGTAATGAGACAAAGTGAATCTCATATGAGAGCGATTTCTTAATTTACCTGCCCGTCTTGTAATGTGACATTGCCTGATGTGGGGCTGAAATCATTAAGATCGGCAGTGGCGGGTTGAGCCTCCCAGTATACGACGAGTCTTCCAGTCCTACCAGCAAGTCGAACCACAGACAGATGGAGTACGTTGTCTGGCGGTGGCACCTCGTAGGCGAAGACCTCTCCTGAGACATCCTGAAGAAGATATTAAGGAATAAGCATAATTGTGTCAAAGTCATACGGAGGGAGAGAGAGGGACGACCCCATGCTCACCTTTGACACATTAAACTGCACAATCCCTCTGGGGTCATCATTCTCCAGGATGGTGATCTCTGCGACCTCCATGCCAGGCCTCTTTACACTGGGCTGACCTGCTCCCACAGACCCTCCAGTCAGCTCCACGTGGGTGATGTTTACCAGGAAACTCTCTGCCAATTCTGGGATGTCATCCTTTGGAAACATAGATGTGCATGTTCACTAAAGAATGTACAAACACACAGTATAAACGCATAAGTAGACGCTTCGTAGATTCGCCACTAAATTTAGTTCAGCGGTTAAGACTGCAGCTTACAGTAAAAATAGCAAAATTCTCTGGATTTTGCAAGATTTATAGCACTTCTCTTCATAACAAGCGTAGTGAAAACTGGCAGTTGCATAGAATAAGCAGAAACTGTGACCCAAATTACTCCCACGGCTCGTCTAAGAACACAACATAATCGCCATGGCATTAGTGGGAGGTTAAATGGACACCACAGAGCTCAGCAATCTGGGAGGCTGAGGGAAAAGAAGGGAGGGAGGTGGGGAGAGGGGGAGGGAAAAAGGCAAACAGAAAGAATGTAGACAAAGAAGGGAGTCAGGAAAGGATGATGGAGAAAGAAAAGATGAAGCGGAGGAGAAAAGTTTTCGCATTTCTCCCTCTAATAATCCCTCTTAACTGCTCTAGATTTCTTAATTTTGTTCCTGTAACTTCTCCTACTAATCAATAATCCTTACAGGCAGGATTGTGACGGTGACAAGCACCACAGTAGCACCGTCGACCATGATGACGCTGTCGTCTTTGGCTGTGTAGTCTTCTCCCGCCATGGCCTGGCTGGATGGAGGCAGGGAGAGTGCAGGCCTGGTCTGGTAATGGACAAGGACCTGACCTGAGGAGCCCTGTTCCCTCACAATGGACAAAGTCACATTGATCGGAGCCCCTGCAGGTAAGGAGACAGAAGACAGGGGTAAATAAGAACCACTCATCTTCAGATTTAGTGATTTATTTGCATTTTATAGTCAAATAATGTATTGCAAAGACAAATAAAGGGGTGAAAGTGGTGCAAGTTGTATGGATAAAAACCCTACACAGGTAAGTATGTGAATATGAATAGTGCATGAGTGCAGTGTGTGTGTATGTTACACCGCAACTCAGACTGTTCTGACATTCTGGGCCCAACACCAAAACACAGATTAAGATAAATACTAAGTAACTTAAAATCCTGGAAACCACTGCAGATCCCTTACAGTAAATCTGAAAGTGTGATTATGGTTATAACTCCCTGGGAAAGCTCGTCCAAAAATAGGAATGATTCGTATTCAGCAAGTAAACATAGAGAGATTGTTTCTCACACAGACAGAAAGTCCAGCAGGAATTTGAACTACAGCTAATTACTTGAGAATGTTCCTGTTGTGCTCCAGTAAAAACACATATTTACATATAATCATGCATCTAGTCATGTGTTACACCAAGAATTCTTACCCGGTGGTTCTTGTGTTTGTGTAAACTGGGAGTCCAGATGCCATCCTATCACTCCATAGGGAGAGCCATTTGGTAGGATAGTGAGCAGAGCTTGTGCATGCTGTTGGTCAATGACAGCGGCCTGCTGTAGGTCCTCCAGCCCCACCGTGGTCACATCCATGAGGGCGATAGTGATGCTTTCGCTCAGCTCCGGGACACCATCTGCTATCACAGTCAGAGAGATGGAGGCGACCGACTGGCCCTCTGAAAACGTTACCTGCAACAGAAAATAAGACACTTCAGTGCATTGAAACTGGCTTTGCTGCTTAGTGCTGCTGCTGTATCTGCAGTAGTCACAGAGGCCATGATGAGTCTGCAGGATGATGTGAGGGCACAGTTGACTCACAACTCCCGAGGAGGGGAAAATGTCCTCCAGACTGCCACTGGCAGCCCAGTGAACAGTCAGTCGGCCAAATGTTCCTCTTCTCCTCTCCACACTAAGAGAAACTGGGTTATTCTTCTCCAGCTCCTCCACCTCCATAAATAAAGAGTTCTGCAGGGAGGAAATGACAAATTAGAAACAAAATGTGAAGGCTTGTGGCACTACACACTCATGATATGATTTACTATTCAAGCTTTTTAATATAATGTTTCTTGCCTGAGCAAAGCCGATGACTCCGTGGGCATCGTCATTGGTTGGGACGATGACAGTCACCTGACCACCGAATCCAATCTCAGCCCCTCCCTTTGGATTCTTCAGGATGATATGGAAGAGCTCCTCCTTCTCAGGTATGTCATCATCTATGACATTCACTGCTATCTCCAACTCGCTGACACCCGGTGCAAAGAGCAGCTCACCAAAACTGGATTGGAGATGTTGAAGAAACAAGCGTGTTTTGCGTCATTCACATATTATATTTGACACTTTCAAACGAGTGGAGAAGGAATCTGTACCTGGGTATGAAATCTGAACGATTAGAGACAGAAGTGAACTCATAGACAGTGGAGCTGGTTTCCTCAGCAGATGCCAGGAGGATCTTGGTGGTGTTGAGGGAGGGGACCAGCAGAGAGAGAAAGCTCAGAGCAGGTGGGGCCCTCAGGATCATGGAGAACAGGTTGACATCTGACCTCCAGGAGTAGACTGATGAGCTGTTCCCTCCAGCCAGCAGCACATAGGCTTTGAAGACGAGAACCATGAATCACCCAATGCTCCTTAGTGTGTGTTAAAGTTGTATGAGTAGGTGCAGAAGTTTATTTGTATTGTGTGTGATTATTGGACCAAAAATCTCACCCATTCCATCTGGAGGAGTGAAGGGGTGAATGGAGGTGAGGCCTGGGTGAGGAATGGACTGATAATGCTGAGGAGAAGAGTGTCCTGAGCCCCAACGTAACACCTCGCAGGACGGAGAAAGACCTGCAGAGACAGGCAAGACACACACACACACTTATGTTCTTTCTGCTAGAGTAGTATGTTTATGTAAAGTAAGGACGGGTCTGCCTGACACACCCAACACTGACAAATTACAACCTGCATGTCCCTCTGTGGCTCTGCGCCACTCTACATGCAGGCCTTTCCAGTAAACCCACAACAGGTCTCAACCAAACAAACTCACCACTTTTGCAGACTGTGCGATTACTTCTCATCAAAACAAGCAGAGCATTTTATAAATACAGTATGTGGGCCGGCCTACATAATGAATTTTGTCGTCTTATTTGACCACACAGAACAGGACCATGTTGTGTCTGCAACACACACATCAGTTCTCTGAGCCTTCTAAACTACTGCTGATTTATATGCTCGGACCTGACCGCCATCTAACCGCTGCACAGCCCACTAGAGAGCACACAGTGGAAACAACCACAGAAAATATCATTGCTTAAACACAAGCATCCCACTTCACTTGTCGTCAATTTAAATTCACTTAATATCTATTCTTCGTTGGCATTTCTAAAAATATTATCTGAAAACAAAATCTGTTCACATAGCCACAGAAGTTTAACGTCAAATAATGCAAGAAGAGATGAAGAGAATGCATTTAAAAGTGTGTATGTCAAAGCAGGAGAGGTCACCTTTAGTAACGACTAACAGCAGGACGTCCTCTTGGCTAATGTGGATGGTTTCCACCTGAGAGGCCCTGCCAGCGATGGGCAGAGGCTGTGGGTTTGCAAACCTTCCACTGGTCCACTGAAGGAGGAAGCAGCTGGCATTGTGCTGATCCAAACACACCACGAGATAAGAAATGGCTGAGCGGCTGAAGGGAGCAACAGTTAGGATGTCCTGAGGGAAATCGAGGGTCTGGACGAGGGTGAAGGAGCCTCTAGTCCTGACAAAAACCTGGAGCATGAAAAACAGTAAATAACACATTATTTAGGTTGAGTTATATTTGAAGTATGCTGTTAAAAATGTTGCACACACACTAGAAAAGTCAGTCTCACCTGGCTTGATGCTATAAGATAATCTCTACCTTCACTAGAGAAGTGTTTGACATCCAGAGCTTCAACACCTAAAGTTTGCTCCTAAAAGAAGAAAACACATTGCATGAACTCAATCACACAACATGAAGAGAGTGATTGATTGACATTTAATAAGGGTTTTATATGAAGGATGAGGATCATATTTACTAATGTGACATTGAGGTCTCTCTGCAACTTGAAGATGCTGAGGTTGGCAGCGGGGGAGAAGGGAGGGCCGCTGTGTGTGACAGCGATGTAGGCAGAGCCGTTAACCGCAAAGCCAACACACGAGCTTGGGTCCTGGATGCTGACAGACTGGGGAGAGACAGAGAAAGAGCGAGCAGGTGAAGCAGTTTCTGATCGGGACTCAAATTTGTCCTTGGATGTACAACACAGAGAGGGTTGGTTACCTTTATTGGCACAAAGACACCCTGCCACTGGAAGAGAGTGGCCAAGGTGTGTGAGGATCCAACAGCAGGCCTCCGATCCAACCTCACTGCCAGGAGTGAAAGCCCATCAGGGATAGAGCACCAGGAAAACGTGGGGTTGTCCTCAAAGGCCTGGAACATGGCCATCACTGGGAGAAGACCCTCTGGAAGACAGGAAGACAGAAGGAATAAAGAAGATCGTGAGCATATTGGCTTTTGGGTGGAGAGGATTTAAATGAGTTCAACAAGGGAGAAATGAAGGAGCTCAAATCAGACTGTAAATGTCTTGAGGATGTGAGGTAATTGCTTTATTTACTGGATGCAGACAGTGATTTTACTGACGACCCAATAGATGCTATCTGAGCAATTTCTGGACCATAGTACTCACATATATCCAGTTCATAAGGAGGTTGAGACAGCACGACCATGTGAATGTTCCTCACCTGAAGCAACGGCTGTGACAGACTGAGACTCCCATTCCACACTGACAGCAGACTCCAGGCCATTACTCCGAGACACGGTGAGGAAGACTGTCCTGCCGCCTTCATAAGCCACCACCTGTGTGTCAGTTCTGTAATGGAAACATGCCATGAATGCGCTCGTGTACATTCAGGTCACATGATCATATACTGTATGTGCATGTGTGCGTTTATAGATTATGTATTACATGAGAGATTCAGACCTGTTGTGAGTGGGGCCGATACGGAATAAGCCAGACGGAGCCGTGTTCTCCAGGACGGTGATCATGGTATAGATTGGGTCACCCAGTCGTGCACCTCCCGTCGGACTGAACAACGCCACCGTGAAGGTTTCATTCATTTCAGGCTCAGCGTCCAGCACTGCTGAGACCTCTAGCATCTGAAACAACACCCACAATCCTCAAAGACGTGATGGAGAACACACATTACAAGCCATACTTGATCTCCGCTCCCTTACCTTAACCCTGACCCCATCCTCCAGCACCACAGTGCCGTGTGACGGCACAAGGTCACCCTCTGCGAGACTGCCATTGGCGTCGACGATGGTGAACTGAACTGTTACAGTGCCAAACGTTCCCTCCTTAGGATTCCGCACTACATACAGAGAGGCGACACTCCCGGTCGGCCCTGACGCAGAAGTAGGCTCCCTCAGCAAGAAGTGCTCGCTGTTGTTGAACGAAATAACACCGTGTCCATCGTCACTGGCCAGGATGTTCACAGTCGCTGCGGAAATAAGAAAGTAGAAGTGTGTTTTTGTGTAAATATATTGATGATATATATTTATATTTACTATATTGTATACATTAGTGTACCTGTGGTGTTGGTGCCCAGCTCCAGCCCAGGAGAAGGTCTAGATAGGATCAGCTGGAATCTCTCAGCTCCCTCTGGAATGATGTCATCAATGATCTGCACCTCCACAAACCTATGCCGTTCACCATCGACGAAATGGAGCATCTGCGTCTTTGGAGGAAATTTCAGTTGGTTTAACATACAACATGTTGTCTGTGTGGCATTAGTGGGGCTTTGATTTTGCACTTAATGTATCTTTGTCTGACCGTCTCGCTCGTGTTGTAGTCCAGTCCTTGCTGAGCTTCCAAGTTTTGAGCATAGAAGAAAAGAGAGATGTTTCCATACGTCCCCTTGTTCCTATAGGCCACCAGAGTCAGGGTGCCAATTGTCTCATTCACCTCAAACCTGGAAATCACATTTGGATGTGAAAGAAAATATAACTTGGACTTTTGCACATCTGGAACATTGTGATTTACGTATGGACATGTTCCTTACATGGTGTTTGTCCATTCAATGACTCCTCTAATTCCATCATTAGCGACAATGATGACCTCTGCCACCAAACCAGTGGTGTCTGGAAAGAGAAAACACAAAGAGGAAACGATATGGCTACATTAAGACTATAAGTCATATAAATCACACTGGTGGAGTTTTGCATTAGCAGTAGCCTTTATTTTGGTATAACTTTAGCACAAGGACCAAGAGCTACTTGCTCAAGAGGAAAGTGTAGAGAGTCTAAGGTCTGTCATGGCACATTTGAGGCATAAGCAGCGTCTCCCATGAGTGGCTTGGGTGACTGAGCAGCCAAGTCTTTTGGGTGGACTGATTTATGACCCCCTGAGCAATCTTCTCCCATTCACTCCACGACTCAGACACTGGGAGGCCAGCTTGGGGTTTAGTTTGGCTCTCTCTCCCCTCACCACACAGTGCTACTCGGCTCCCACCAAATCCCCAGGCTTCCTCAATCATGGAAATCATCAATCTTACCATCCAAGCCACATAATGACTGCTGCCAAGAGAGAGGCGGTGCGTATACTGTGTGTCTCCAGGCAGAGGGCCTGTAGTATTCTGGGAGCCTCCAAGTGCTGCTCTGCCTGTTGTATTCTGTCCACTCATCACTTTCTAAACTTACTCATTCATAAATTGGACTGTGGTTTGGATTATGCAAAAGTGGTGGTAGTAACTATTTAACTCCTCTGGGATACATTCTGACATTCAGCTGCAATGTTTCACTCGAATATCCAATATTGTGATGAGATCAGCCAAATTTAAGCTGAAATCTCTAAACTTTAGATAATCACTTCCAACAACCATAAATGCATTCAGCACCAAAATTAAACCAGAACATCAAGCATGTTCTTGTAAGCTGTTTGAAGAACATATCAGCCTTCTCAATCAAAACTACTGTGGAAAACATAATGAGTCGAACAAAATTACAAACACAGTTAAAACCAAAGTTCCCTGGATCATATAATCACCTGCCGGAGAAGGTAAACATGACTCACATAATAATCATGACATCATGTAACAGTCTAGAGAGGGTCTGTGCAGAGGTTGGTGCACTGCGGGACATTACATGTGTTTCACTAAAATATACATATAATAAGATAAAATGAATGAAATATGTCATAGTCATCAGACTATGACTAAAAAGTGGCCCTTAAATTTGAGGTGAGATCTTTTGCTGAGATCTGTGATGACAAACTACAGCACAGATTCTGTAATAAGTGAGGCAAACTCAGTAATTTGCACAGATCATTTCTAATCTGATCCATACCAAGTTGAGGGACAGCGGCAATGGTAATGACCACAGCTGACGTTATGTTGACCAGGAAGAACTCCTGCAGCTCTGGAATGTCATCCTAGGAATAGAAGAAGGAACGTTACAAACCAGTCCCACATCACATGAGCTATGAGACACTCAGCACTACACACACAAAGTCATGCAGTGTCCTCACCTCCAAGATGGAGACAGGGATGGCCACAGACGTCTGTCCCTCCTGAAGGATGACAAAGCCAGATCCAGCAATGAAGTCCAGTCCTGGCTCTGCGAGTGCCCCTTCCACCTGGGACAAGTTCTGCAGAGATCCTCCAATAATTTCATAAGTGATGTTCACCACCCCTGGAGAAACGGCATTTACGAACTGTATCAATGATTCAATCTTGCACAATCAAGAACGTATTAATCACTCCTGACATAAATCTAAAATGGAAAACTTGAAATTGCAAATTTGCATTAGTGGAATTTTATTTATATACATTTAAAGACTAGTTATTTAAATGTGATCATGCCTACAACTAGCCAAGCCATATAGCTGATTGGGATTAGAAATATGGCCCATAGTTTGTCATATTTCCTGTATTTGATTTATTTTTGTAGGATTTGTGTTTATAAAAATGTGGTTATTTCATCATCATCTTCCACGCAGGCTCGCAAACCTGCAGTTCCAAACTCCCTGTTGACGTAGATGTTGATGGTTCGGGCCCGTTCCTCTGTGGTCACACTGAGAGGGGCAATGCTCAACACCCCATAGGGCTCATCGCTGGTCTCCATACGAAGCACAGCCTCTCTGCCCTCAATGTCCAATACAGCATGGCCTGTCACCAAAACGCCTGAGCAGCAAGGAAGCGGGGAGATGCGTGTGCAAATATTCAAATTACTCTCAAGTTCTTGATTCTTAAAATGTTTGTTGGAGGTGTTTGTCATATAACAAGGAACCCGAGGCTGTGAAATTACCAAATGTCTTTATGTTGGATAAGGAAATTGTATATTCATCATTGTCCTCTGGTGTGGCACCATCAACCAACTGCAGGACTATAGAGTCGTTCAGTTCTTTCTGTAGGAGATACAGGAGAATAAGTTCTTTGATCTGTGCTACTGGCTTCATCTACAATAAACCTGTCTGTGTCAGGATGTTACCTCGCTGAAGAAAAGTGTCCCTGAGGTTTGGATGAAGGTCTGGACCACTTGGGGCCCTTGAACAGTCCAGTCCACTGTGACATTACCCAGACCTGGAGCTGTCCTCAGCACCAACAAGGACACCGTCTCACCTGTAAACACAAAGCACGATACAGTGTAATCACCTGTTTTTACATGTGATGTTGTGTGCATATGGACATCTGAATTAAAGTGAACTGAAGTTTTTTCCCAGAGATGCAGGTACAAGATGCTCTAATTGAAGGGATGGGACGTCCTCCTCTGTCATGCATACATAATGACATGACAATGGCCTGTACAGATGCCACCTGTTGCTGCATTCACTCATTAGTTTGATAGCATTCCCTCACTCCTGTGCTCAATTACACAAGCAGGATCGGTATCCAGTGACAGGGAGGAGTCTGGAGTGCAGCATACTTAGATACTTAGATAGGGGTGTGGTAACATGCCTCCAAATATATATACTTGTACCTACATCCACGCACCCACAAGAGTCTCTTACCCTCTCTGACGATGACAGAGCGCGACGCGGGATGAAAGCTGACTATTCCCGCTACATTGTCATTAGCCAATATCACTATGGTAACAGTGTCAGAGCTGGGCAGTATTCGACTCCCTCCCTCTGCCTTCACAAGGCCGATCATGAGGCTTTCACTGTCCTCTGGCTCGCTGTCATCTTGGATTTGGATCTCTATGGTCTTTGTCAGGTCACCTGTCGACACGAGCATAAAGTACAGCAATGATTTAAAACATTCTTTCAATTCTTATTACAATTTTGATCATTGCGGATGAACAAAATCATCCACTTACCATCAAAGACCAGAGTTCCTCCAGTGCCAGTGAAGTCAGTATCTGCCGTGGCTTGTCCCCCAACAAACCTCCACTCCACGCTGACGGCCTCCAAGTTTCCTCCTCGCCGCTCTATCACCAGTGGAACCACAACCATGGGTTCCTCACGGACCTCTACGTAGAGGCCCTGCTCAGTGGCATTGGGACTGACGCTGTATATCAGAAACACGCCAAACGCATCCCCATTTAACTCTATGGTGACCACAGCTTTGTCCAGTTGGCCAATGGAGGGAAGGTGTTTGTCCTCCACAGTGAGATTCACCAACTCTACCTTCAAACGAGATGTGATGATTAATATATTTGTATGGTTTCTGTTGTCAAAAATATCAGTAGACAGCCCTAAAAACTTCTTTAGATACCTTTAAGATCTGAATGGAGAAGCTCTCATCCACTTCAGAGATTTTGTCGGTCAAGATTGGGACTGTGAGGTTGGCGACTCCTGACCCGTCCTCCATGAAGGCACTTTCAACCACCACAGGAGTGTAATCACTTCCTTCCACGGCCTGAGCTTTGAAGAGGACGCCAGCCGCTGTGATGTTCTTCACATAGGTCATAGTCTGGGATTGTGTGCTTAACTGGTCAGCCCCTGAGGTCACCCACGTGCAGGACGCTGGGGTCACGCTGGATGACAGAGAAAAGGCCTGGCAGGCAGGCTCTCTCAGACAGGCAGCGGCGCAGGAAGCCAGGGGATCCGGCTGGGCGGTAATGTTCACTCTCCCATGAGGGCCGGCGGAGGGAATCCCTGGTTTTGGGAGGTCGTAGTAAATCAGCAGGTCTTGGCCCTCAGCCAGAGCTGCACCAACAACATTAAACTCAGAGGTGCTGTAGAGGATCTTCATGCGCCCAAAGTGGCCTCCACTGGAAAAAAAACAAATAACAACAGAGATGATAAAGATGCTGTGCAGCAAAAACCTCTTGAAAGCAACTAGAAGTATGACCAACCTTCTGCGCACACTGATATTGGCCATGTAAATCCCTTCCAATGGTTCCTGAATGCGGTACACAGAGCGTTCAAACTGCACCGTGCCATAGGGGTTATCATTCGCAGGCACAATAATGTCAACAGATGTGACCGCGCCGAGGTTTCCCCCGTTACTGGCATCTGTCAGCTCCACTTTAATAACCTGGGGGGAAGAGAGAAAGAGTGTAAAAGAGTGTGAAACAGTACAAAACAGTACATTGTAATGACACAATCCACATTTCACTAACACTTTATTACCTCAGTGATTTCAGGTACATCATCAGCCAAGACCTCCACTCTGAGTGTCTTCATGGTCTCTCCAGGAGCGAAAATCACCTCCCCTGATGCAGGGCTGATGTCCCCCACTGCTAGCTGACCGTTCACAGTAGCCTGCCATTGGACGGCCACTGTGCCGATAGTTCCAGCATTACGGATTATAGGCAGCATGACCTCAATGGAGTTAGAACCTGGTTCCTCTATAGTGACCGGAGCAGCCTGGAAGACTAGGTAGAGGAAATAAAACCATGTGATGAACCGTCTGAATTAATTACTGCAATCTAAGATGAAAAAATGGACACTGGCTGCTAACCAAAAGCACCGAAGGGGTCATCAGAAGGCAGGATGGTGATTATGGCGCTTGTGAGCTCCCCCAGCAGAGCTCCTCCAGTGGTCTGGTTTATCAGCTCTATGCGGAACGTCTCCTCCAGCTCCGGCTCTCTATCATCGATGACGTAAACGGGTACAGATTTACTGGACTCCCCTTCTAGGAGGACCACATCAGAGGAGGCCACACTGTAGTCATCACCTGTTGGATCACACACACACAAACACAAATATAGACATGACTCGGTCTGCACACACACTCACAAACACATACGAACAAAGAATGAGAGATAAAACAGCCGAATGCAATACTTACTGACTCTGGCGGTCAGGGGCACTGCTCTGAATTTGACCGACACGTCAGCAAATATCCCCCCTACACGCGTGACATTTATGATGGGCCCTACGTAGTGCTCGTCCACACTGACGGCAGAGGCGGAAAGCTGGAGGACCCCAAAAGCACCATCGCTGGCCTCCACTATCACCTGGGCTACAATGTCAGCAGAGGGGCCCAGACGGGGCGATTCGGAAACTGGAAAGGACAGTGGCAGTGAGATTGATGAGCCATTTAAATCATCATGTATCTTTAGTCATCATCATCGTCCTTTCACCCAAAGTGGTAGTTGAGTGGTGGATTAATAAAGTGCGAAGTCTTACTGAGCCTCTCCTGCTCTCCTTCGATGAGCTCGACGCCCATCAGCTTGACAAACACAGACTCGTCCCTCTCTGGATCCTTGTCGTCCAGCACTTGGAGGGTGATGTTAGCCTCGCTCTGATTGGCTGAGAACATGACAGACTCCAGAAGCGGAACAAAGTCTTGCCCTTCAGTGGCCCGGCCCACCCCAGGGGTCCTGTACGGTGCCGGATCTGCCTCACTTAATGTCCTGTACGTCACACGCACCTACAGCCATTAAAATGGAGGTCAAATCAACCATATGAAGATGCCTATCACACTTTATTATACATCATGCTTAAATAAACGGCCACTTTACAAGTGTCCTATTCATTCTCTAAACACACCTTCCCCATCAGGCCCCTCTGTCGTAGGATGGTGAGGGTGACAGTTGAGTCAGCTTCAGGAAGTCGCACTGGCTTGGCGGCATTGGCAAGCACAAAAACACCATAAGGATCATCACTGGCGAGTACAGTCAGAGTTGCAGACGTCTGAGCTCCGAGACGACCGTGAGAGATGTTCACCAAGGACACGGTGAATGTCTTGTCCAACTCTGGCATCTCATCCTGGGCTACGCTGACGGTGATGTTCCCTGAAGACTGACCTACACCAAAGGTGATGTTCCCAAAGCGGCTGAGTAGTTCTCCCTCTGAGCTGGGATCAGCCTCCCAGTAGACGGTCACATTGGAGAGGTCACCAAAGGACCTATCCACCTGGGAGGAGACCAAACATGATTAATATTTTGTCTCAAATAAACTCAGACAAGCAACCAGGCTCCAAACTGACCTGCAGCACCACAGAGCTCTGTCCATCCTCAGGCTCTGTCCCGTCCACTGCCAAGGAGTCAGGACTGAACTCAAACACTCCGTGGGCATCATCAGAGGCTGCAATGGTCACTGTGATGCGGGATGCCACTCCCAAGTTGGCTGCACACACACAATACCAGATGTGATTTTTAAGAGATATATTTAAGCTGCATTTGTAGAATGTTGGTCTTGGGTAAATTGTTCAGAGAGGAAGTAATGGCATTGATCATATGTGAACAAGCATGCAACTGCCATGATGATTGACTTTGTTCAAATGAAACAGACAATTTTCATTGAAATTGTTAAAAAAATTGTATAAGTCTTCGAATCAGTGATGTTATAATCAAAGGTATAGAATTGAAGCCATCAGTTTGTGTGATGTGGGATGGTATGTTAGCCTGTCAGAATCCATCCATGAGACCTGAGTAAATCTCTACAGTCTGACCCCCCCCCCCCCCACACACACACACACACACACACACACACACACACACACACACACACCAGCACGGCAGCTATTTGCTTTTCCCACATCGCTCCAGGCACTTTTCACAATGGTCATAGCGAAATGTAAATAGCACACACAATTAAACACACACCCACACATACTTACGCATGAGCACACACAACCACAGAAACATGCGCACCCATACGCACTACAGACGGTGCTGACAGAGGCCATGTCAAATGAAGTGGCGGTGGAGATATTTCGGGTACTTTGCTTGAGGCGATCTTTATTTACGGCTGAGCTAGACCGACATAGTTTGGTGTGGAGAATTCGGCCCCATGCAACGAAAAAGGAAAGTGGAAAAATTGGGCAAGCACTGGGGTTGAAGGCAGTTTGGGGAATAAAGGAAGGGGACTTACTGTGGTGGTGGTAGGATAGCAGTAGAAAGTCAGAGTCACTCTCCCCACTACCGCTTCCTTCACCACGTAGGAACTGATCCACTGATGGATCGCACACCAGGATCACACAAGTGTCAAACCAGGTCAGAGGCACACCGCAGGATTGGGGATCAAACAGCAAATGGGAAGGAGGGTAGGAAGGTAGGTAGGTAGGAAGCACACAGGAGCACAGCAAACAAGTCACACAACTCCAACAAACACAATAGGAACAATAGAAATAGAGTACAATATTGATCTAGGACTAAAACTAGTAACTAAGGTTCAAAATGTCTAAAGTCTTTAGTTTTACGATGCATTTCTCACCTCCTCCTTCAGGATCGTAGAGTTCTACTCTGAAAATCTTCTCCAGCTCAGGCACTGGGTTATCTACGATGTTTACATTAACTAACTTCAACCTTTCCCCGGGCAGAAAGTCCAGGATGCCGTCCGAGTCCTGAAGGAGGAATACAAAGCAACATGAAGTTCAGCAGGAGATGACAGACTGATCCAATATAATACATATATAAGTAACGCAAAAGCTTTTTCATTAATTAAGGGTTAAATGATGTTAGGTGGCAGCTGACCTGGTAGTCCTCGGGGCTGGACGCTGTGAAGGGGATGGTTCTGTATCCCACCATGACCCTTTCTAAAAGGCCTTGGGCCCTGGCGACCAACAGGTGAATCTCTCCATCTTCTTCGTTCACAGTGATGTGGGCGGGCTCGAGCGCAGGCGCGATCAACCCTTCGCCCGGAGGACTTGGCTGGAACTGGAGCAGGCCTGTGTGCAGATGTTCAGTGATATCAGAGGAAAAGAGATAGGGCAGAGGAGAGGAGAGGAGATTGGAGATAAGGATGAATAGAGTAGGAAATAGGAGAAAGGTATAATGGGAGTCAGGAGGTAAAGAAGAGGAGAGAGAGATAACAGTAATTATGTTCAAAATAGGGATGTAGTTCTAAAATCATCTCATAAACACGGATTTGCAAACATTAAAGACAACAGCAGCAGTCGTTTTTGGTTACCATAGGGATGGTCGCTTGCCGTGACAGTGACGGTGTTGATGGAGTTATCTGGATCGATGCTTGCACCACTGGTGGGGGTGGAGCCTGGCTTCCCATCAGCCGACTCTGCTGCCACCAGTGTGATCTGAAAGGACTCTGTCAGCTCGGGCAGGTCATCGTCCAGCACCACAAGGTTCAGCACCTAACACCAGCACACACATTTGGTATAGAGTCTATATTTCAGATCATATTCTGTTAGTTTAAAAGTCAGGTTCCACATGCTAAAATAATTAACTTAGTGTTTCAGGTGACACCTGTTGCACCATTACATTCTTAACCACTAGGTGGAGCTGGATATTAGGATAGTGAAGAGGAGGAAGGAGATGGAGCGAATTACTAAAATGATAACTGTCTGAATGTAGTGTATGATGAGAGTGATATTGTTTTTACCAAGTTAGTGAGATAAGTTTACACATATACACTTGTTACTGCCTCGTCTGTGATACAGTATAAACATGATGACACGCACCTCGGAGCGCTGTCCAGGCAGGAAAAGCACGGCCCCTGTGGCATTGACAAAATCCTCTTGAGTTGCTGTGTCAGTGTCTATGCTGTCCAGCTGGGTGACAGTGTAGTTGACATAAACAGAGTCCAAAGATCCCCTCATACGCTCAATCACACACGAGACGGTGGAACCTTCCTCTGTGGTCTATGGGCAAAAATTACAGAGTGGATTAACAAGACAACGTCCTTCAATTCTGAAGATGTGATCAGCGCACAACTTGTTTTTTTAATGATCACAAGTCGTGCATCCAGCAGTTGACATTTCACTGGCATGCTCGTCCCAGTTAGTCTTACCAACTAAGCTAACGGCCCACTCTAATTCCAGCACAGTCATATTGTGATTTGCAGAGGGATCACCTGATAGCTCACATGCCTCTACGTCTTTTTCTCCCCAAAGGGTATATACGATATAGATCGCTACTTCTGATGGAATGTCTTCCCACCCCGGCCCTGCCACCTGTTGTGCTGACGGTGACAAGGAAATAGATCTGCCAGAGCCGGTGCTAGAGCGCCCCAACCACTTCTACCGGAATGCCATCTAGCCTCCCCAGCTGTCGCTCTACCTGAGAGGGGCCAACATGAGAGGCCGATCTAAATGGGAAGAGCAGGCTCCCCCTCTGCAGCCAGGCGTGAAGACTGATTAAATATGCAGCAAGACAATTGGTTTATATTACATGACTTTCTAGATACACGTTGTCTTTGCAGATGTACGTATCTCTGCAACATGGATACATTCAAGATCAACTGTTTGTGCTGTTTTACTGAACTAAATGACTGAACATTGTGCACTTACATCAGGAATGCAGGCGCCAGTAAATCCAAAAAGTCCGTTAGCACCGTCGCTCTTCATGACACGCAGAATGGCAGTGGGCCTGGGAAAGGGAAGCCGTGCCCCCCCGCTGACTGCTACCAGCTGGAGATAGAACACCTCCTCTCCCTCCTCCTCCTCGTCATCCCTGACCTCCACCACGAAGGACTTCTGCTTCTCGTCCTGCCGGTACCGTAGGTAACCCGAGATGTTGCGCAGGTCCGTTTTAGCGGGCTGGGTGTGAAGCTCGTGGATGTAGGCCCGGTTCAGCTTAATGTGGAACAGGCGCACGTCCTGGAGAAGGCCTGTGTAGAGCTTTTCCCCCTCAGGATCCGAGCCAATAAACACTGGAGCAGGTCCTGGAGCAGAGATAGGTCACCAAAAACCAAATACCATTCACATCATGTAATGGACAGAAAAAAAGAAAGTCTAATATTCAGAATTTCTTAGGTGTGGAAGTACAAATTGTGGAGGTTGAGGTAAACTGTACAAGAAGATATGAACAGACATTAAGTGACTTAGAAATATGACATACAACTGAAATATGTTTAGACATAGAGGCCAAACATACACACACAGTTGTTGTTGCATTTAAAATGAGGACAAATATAAAAGGATTTTTATGAATGGTGGGATTAATTTGGTTGCTATTGGCGGAATATACAGTATGGGGACCACAGATAACTTGTGATGTCACAAGCTTGTCGAGACAAATGAGGAAATCTGCCACACTGAGCAAACACAAAGCAATCCATCTGTGGTTGAGTTACCGGTAGATTGTAGACAATAACACATGACATGATGGATAGATATGTGTACATCTCTACTCTGATTGAAGTGAACCACGGAGCCGCTGGGACATTTGACCCCTGGGAGCCTTCGGTTGAAAACAGGCAGCCTCTATTGTTTCCACTTATTAGAAAGAAGAGGAAGAAAAGAAGATGCCGACTGATTCCCTCCAACAGTCACAATATCCAGCAGTGCTGAGCCTAAGTGGTCACTCAAGCATTGCTGAGTCCCAGTGGTCCTGAACAATGAGGAAGAGACGGAGGGAGTGTGTGTGTGTGTGTGTGTGTGTGTGTGTGTGTGTGTGTGTGTGTGTGTGTGTGTGTGTGTGTGTGTGTGTGTGTGTGTGTGTGTGTGTGTGTGTGTGTGTGTGTGTGTGTGTGTGTGTGTGTGTGTGCTAATGTGTAAGAGATTCTCTTTAATGGGGGAGGCAGTAGCTCAGTGGGTAGAGCTTCCGCTTGGGAACTGGAGGGTCGCCGGTTCGAGTCCCTGCCAAGGTGCCCCTGAGCAAGGCACTGAACCCTCAATTGCTCCCCCCTCTGCGTAGGGTGGTAATGTAAGTCGCTTTGGATAAAAGCGTCTGCCAAATGCTCGTAATGTAATGGAGGCCATTGAGGGTGAAAACAAGAAAACACATGCACACACAAACTCATCACACACTCACATCACTCGCTTTAAGCCCAAGCACTGCTCCAAAGAAATAAACAATATATGAGATGTGTGGAAAGTTTCAAATGTAAACAGAAGTTAAGATAATTAAAATAGCTAGTAAAGTAGAAGTAAACATGAGAAACTAACTATCAAAATGCAGTTTTTAGGAAATCAGGAGAACAACGTACCATCAGTGATGCCCTCTGCTTTGATGCTCTTCAGTCCTCCAATAATGGGTGTTCCATCCAAGAAAAACTCAATAATCCCATCATCCACAGTGATGATGACATGGATCCACGTGTTCTCCTCCACACGTTTCTCCGCTGTGGCCCGGGCCACCTGGGTGTTGTTTGAGCCAATTGCTGTATAAACCAGCATCACTGTGACGTAAGACTCATTGGTTTGGACCTTTACACCATAATACAACATCCCATTCCTGGTTCCCTTGGAGACGATGAAGCCATCAGTATCTGATCTGGGCACCAGCCAGGCAGAGAATGTGAAGTTTCCCAGTGCTGCAGGTGCATCTTCAGCTGAGATGGTCCCATAGGCTCCGGGGAGCCCAGAGAAAAACCATGCATCTGTGCCGGAGTGGTGCCTCCTAGCATGGGGCCTGAGCTGAACTTCCTGTGGGAAGGAGGCTGGAAGGAGGAGGTCATCCATCAGAGGAAGGCCATCTGGGAAGCGTCCAGAAACAATCTCCCAGGCAACCCGCACATCACCGAAAGTTCCCTGCTGTCGGAGGATAGTGAAGGAGGCGATGTCATCCATGTCCTCCTCTGACAATACATCTTCGGCCACTTCTTGGTCCAGGTTGCTGTCAGCGATGGCAAACACACCAAAGGGGTCGTCGTTGAAGGGAATGAGGACGGAGGCATTCAGAGGAGCATCAGCAAGTTGTCCTCCCTCACCTGGGTAACCACCTTAAAGAAATTATACACACAGATGCTGAAGGGTTCTTTAGGGAAGAAAGTGAAATGCATCCTACTGAAACCCACCTGAGATATTAACCAGTTTGAGGACAAAGAACTCATTGAACTCCGGCAGCTTGTCTGAGATGGCCTCCAAGACGATGGGCTTGGCTTCCTCCCCCGTGGTGAAGGTGATGGAGCCGGAGGTGTTGGTAAACTCTTGGCTATCCTCCAGCGGAGTGACTGAGTCATTGGCAAATAGCTGCCAGAAGACGGTGACATCACCAAAGTGGCCCCTTGCCCGCAGGACGCTTAGGAGAAAGAAGAGATGAGTGATATGTAATTGAAGTCAATGAACTGAGGTGCTAGCGTGAGAGGTTCAGACTCGGTGAAGAGTAGATTCCTACTAGAAGTTGTTAGTCATGCCCTCTGCGACAGGTTTCTCTGTGGGGTCCAGGGAGAAGATCCCATTGGCTTCATCGCTGGCTTCAATCTCCACCGTAGCTGTGTCGGCTCCATACACGACAGCATCGCCTGCGTACATAGATAGGTTAAACATTGGTCTGAAGCAAATAAAGGAAAGGAGGAGGAAGAGACAATCTGTGTGTGTTAGCGTTTCATTCTAGAAGGACGAAGACAAGCAGATGAAACAAGATTGCACTTGGCAGGAGCAGAACTACATTGTGCTCCTCATGCAAATCTACACAGAAGGTAAACATCCTCAGCATCTCAGTGTGACTTTGATTGACTTCTAACATGAGCCTTATTGACTTCTAACCCAAGTCCCATAAAAAGGACAATCCAGCCAGCTTAGACCAGAGCCTAACCCTCACTCTGCTCCACTCAATCAGCAAACACAGAGAGGCCGGTGGAATTGGTGGAGGCTTTGTGTGTTGGAAAAGTCTGGAGTCTGGTAATTAAGGTTCTGCTGGGGCCCCTGTGCTCTTTCATTCCCATCCCTCACACACAATACTGGGATTAGGAGAGCATTGAATACAAAGACAATGCTATAACGCCCTGCGGTACAGACGTGCTTGGATACATCTTAACACCCTTCACTATTATGTCTAAGTATACATACATGCTCACACAAAGTGCTAATAACAAACAGTGTAATGTGAACCCGCCCTCACCCGTAGCGTTGTAGAGGACGAAGTAAAAAGGTTCAACGGTTTCCGGTATGTTGTCGTCGGCAACAGATACAGAGATGGTCTTTGTCCATTCGCCCACGTCGAACACCAGCAGCGTGTCATTGCTCAGCACGGTGAAGTCACCCAGAGATGCGGCTCCGTACTCGACGCGGTACATCACTGTGGCAACAAAGTCTGCTTGACCTGACCTCAGGACTGTGAAGTTTGCCACGCCCCCTTCCTGGACCCGAACCACCACGGGTTCTGAGGGAGGTGAAGTTGGAGAGGGAGGGAGAATGAGTAGCTGGAGGTGATGAATGTGTGTAGAAATGCATCTCCTGGAGGAAAATAATACCAGCAAAGAAAATGGGGTCATCGTTCTTGTTAATCTGTAAAGCGGCGTTCAGGTTGTTGCCAAGCCGCGCTCCACCTGTGGCGTTGAGCAAGGTGATGGTGAAATTCTCCACATCCTCTGGGATCTTAAACACACAAAAACACACACACGCAAATAAGACAACTCAAATTTGCGGTGTGTGTGGGTTTAAACACAGTGATTCATGCGTTGTAGACTAGTTTGTGCTTCTACCTCATCTGGCACAGAGGAGAGGCTGAGGTCTTTCAGGTATTCGCCTTCCTCAAAGGTGATGTTCCCCTGGATGGGACTGACGTCCCCGGACAGGGACGGCTCCAGCACCCAGGAGACCGTCACTTCTCCAAAATGACCCCTGTTCCTCATGACAGGGTACGACGCTGTGTGGAGCATTTCACAACATTTAACTGCATTACAAACTACGAGGTTGTCAATATACACTGCACATAACAATAGTAAACACATAAATAATAAATACACCATAACACATCTAACCTGACATTCTGTGATTCACCCCCCACATCCAATTAGCTCAGTTTACGCTGTAATGAGAAACCACTTGACACAGAAAAGCATAATGAAGGCATGAGAGGCGTCTGAGTACCCTGGTGCATCTCGCTGCTTTTGCTCTCATTGATGGCCTGTGTCAGTCCTGGTTGGATGAACTCAATGACCCCATAGGGGTCGTCGTTCTTGCGCACCGTGATGTTGACCTCCCTGCGGTTGCCAAGACGACTTGGTGGAGTGCTGTGGCTACTGAGCACCACAGAGAAAGTCTCATCCAGCTGTATGCACACACACACGCACACACACACACACACACACACACACACACACACACACACACAGTTTCCATATATCATAAACAGCTTCAGGCATAATCTTTGCTATAACTACCTTTAAATCTATTTGCTGACACTGATTGTGATCTGCATTTTAGTAAGCATTTCAACTAAGAGATATGAGGAGATGGATCCAGCATGAAAGATTGAGCATGTTCTTACCTCCGGCACCCCGTCAGGTCTTGCTACCAGGGCAACCACCACCTCTCTCTCCCCTGGTTTGAACTCCAGGATTCCAGTGGCACCATAGAACTCTGCGTTCCCTGAGGGCACCACAGCATATCGTATCAGCTGCTTCAGCAACTGTCCCTGTGCCCGGACCACGTGCAGCTCCACCGCCTCGCCTTCCTGTTAAGTTTGGGGTAGATTTTACAGTTGACGTATGTCCAGGACCACAGAAAGGGGAGAACGTAACAGATGCATGCAAACTAATTTGGGTAATTCTCAGTTGGGACTTACAGCGATGACCCAGGGGCCTCTGGAGAACGGGGAGAACTCAAAGACTCCACCAGGATCATCGTTCTCCATGATGACAATCTCTCTACTGGTGAAGCCGGCTTTCAGGATCTGGTTCTCTACATTACTCCTGAGACAAACACACACACACACAGCTGAATATTGAAAGGTAGTGATCACAAAACATGTTCAAATGAAAAAGAAAAATAGTGCAAAATGTTTTATTTTGTTAAACACATGTAATCACATGGTCCTCAGAGAGGAACAACCTCCTCATACAGCAGCAGTTTTACCTTCTGATATGGACAATTTTGTGGTTTTGCTTTATTTACGTGCGTCTGACAAAACAACTCATCTTAAATCCAAACACCTTAACGCATTCCTTGTATTGTGTGAAGCTCATTATTGGTTCCATATGCTGTTTAGACCACTCCTATTAACACAGTCAATCAACAGCGTGCAAGCATCTCTATTGCTCCACAGGGGGTGTATGTGTGTGTGTGTGTGTGTTTGCATGTGTGTGTGTTGGGAAAACCGGAGCCAAGCAAGCACCACATAACGGGTAAATTAGAGACAAAGGCAAGAGACAGAATGGAGCACTCCAAATAAACAGTCACAGCCAAGGCACTGCATGCATACAAACACTGACATCTTTACAAGGCCGCACAATCAAGCCTGGTTCAATTAGAGCCAAACACATAAAGAAGATTCCCTATTTACTCCCCCAAACCGCACTCCTTTGGATTCTCCCCCTTTTTTCACACCGTCCCAGAATCCCCTCACCCCGCCCTGACCCCCACTCATCCCTACGTCAACCAAAGACCCTGAAATGCTCAAGTGGGCCCTTCGCTGAGAAACAAAGTCCCGATTCACAGCACACAGAAGGAGCCCAGGTTCACTCGGCTCTCCACTTACCCGAAGTATACGATAAAGCGTGCAGTCTCCACCCTGCAGGAGAGCAGTGGGAGGGAGAAAGAGCGGCCGTTCTCATCAGAACATTAACATGACCCATGACCCCACCACCGCCGCCTCAGCCGGTCCATTCCCAGTCCATTCCCACATACGGCACATGAGATGGATCCCTACCTGTCGAGTGTGAGCAGCAGCGTCTCATTGACCTCTGGAATGTCGTCGGCGATGACAGTCAGGTTAATGGAGGCATCGCTCTGCCCAGAGAGGAAGACCACAGAGCCGCTTAGAGGCTGCAGGTCGTCAGCGGTCACGTCGTCGCGGTTGGCTCCAGTTGGCTGAAGACTCCAGAACACCTCGGCCTGACCATCTGTACCATCACGCCGCAGCGGGAGACTCACCTGCAGGGAAAAGACCAAACAATCAACCATAGATGCACCAAAAGACACAGTATTTGATTTTGCAAATGGCAGCAGTAATTTTTTAACACGTTCGGTCTCACCGTGCTGATGTTGGCATCTTCCGGTTCATACAGCACAACTTCTGTGTTACTGATAAAGCCAATTTCCCCATTTGCAATGTCTGGTGTAACAGTCAGAGTGAGGTTTGGCGGCCCCCCAAACCTCGGGCTGGTCGAGGGAATGAGGGGCGACACGTCAAGCAGCTCCAGCTTATCCAACTTTAGAGAAAAGAGAAAGATGACCTCTCAGGGCGTAAGAAGAAGAAGAAGAAGCGAGAGGACGTTTAGTGAGTTGACATGGTTTTCCCGCCTCGTTACCTGGATTAGGAAGTGAGCCTTGTTCTGCAGAAAGGCGTCGTTCCTGATGGGCAGGACGACGTGGACCAGTCGCTCTCGAGCAAACTCCACGCTGATGGACCCGCTGATGTTCAGGATCTGATTGCGGGCCAGTGTCGGGTCTACGGGACCCGCCGGAATGTAGAGGGCGGTGAGGGTCATCAACACATTGCCCAGCGTGCCGCCTTCTCGCAGGAAGTTCAGCGACAGGAAACGTCCCTCTGGCTGGCTTTGGATGCTTTGCTGGTCCAGCGGTTGAAAACGGAACGTCCCGTAGACGTCGTCACTGTCCTGGATGTAGAAGACCATCTGAGGAATGGAAGAATAATGGCATAAGAAAGGAGAAGGAGGGAGATCGTAAACTGTTCCAGAGAGATCGTCTCTGTCAAAACAGGGTGATGGGACCATTTTAGAAGGACAAACGACCTTTGTAATGATCAAACAGATTTGCTTTCAGATTTCAGGCGAGAATGGGAGTGTTGGCAGATGAGAAAGGAGGGAGAGAAGAGAGACAGGGACAAGTAGAAGAGTCTGTGAGTGTGTGTGTGTTTGTGTGTGTGTGATTTTGTGTGTGTTATTGTGTGTGTGTGTGCGCGTGAGTAGTGAAACACAAACCCAAGCTAATTTTAGAGCTGCATCCTCTTTAATTAACTCTACTGAGACTGTTGGAGTTTGTTTCATGAGCTTTTAAGAAGTGGTTCATTAATTTCACAGGGACCGACAGTCAGCTGATGAGTTTCCTGCATGTTCATTACATTACGTTACATTACATTACGGTCATTTAGCAGACGCTTTTATCCAAAGCGACTTCCAATAAGTGCGTTCAACATAGGTAGATAAAAGAACTTCAGGTCACAAGAAAGAACTTCAGGTCACATGTTCAGAAGATTGTGATGTGTGTGGGGGGTGATATCATCTGCAGCATGAATGACACTTCATACAGACCAGCTTGTCCTGAGTCATGTGTTCAGTCTTGAAGGCTTTTTTGCTGAGTCGGCTTATTTAGAACAGATGGCAAACAGACCTCAGAACATGAGGTGAGGTGTGTTGGTGTGTGTACATGTGACCCAAGCACTGTTTGTGAGTGTGTGCGTGAGTGTGTGTGTCATAATCTCCTGCCTTTAACATAAACAAGACTCACATAACTGCCCACTGCTTACACACATACTGTAGCAAGCGTCTTGGACAAGGATGGAAGCTATAAAAAAAACCTGCCACCACTACACCCATGGTTTACACACACACACTATGCCTGCTGTTTCCGTTTTGTTTTGATTGAGCCACATT
This sequence comes from Genypterus blacodes, assembly GCF_046128005.1. Taxonomy (NCBI): domain Eukaryota; kingdom Metazoa; phylum Chordata; class Actinopteri; order Ophidiiformes; family Ophidiidae; genus Genypterus; species Genypterus blacodes. The sequence goes on along the minus strand of NW_027466943.1, from coordinate 53,610 downwards.
AAGGGAACACCAAGGGAGCAAAGTGACAGACTGAGGGGTCGATTTTGATGAGCGTGCCAAGTTTGCCACTGTACCTCCACATACACACACATACGACCACATCCTCCAGATGTTTCACTTAACAAGTGAAGCCCCCTACTCTGCACACTTCCCTGCTCTCTCTCTCTCTCTCTCTCTCTCTCTCTCTCTCTCTCTCTCTCTCTCTATCTCTCTCTCATAAAGGGGTCAAACACATAAAGTTTATTGTCTGACTGACCTCCATGGGTTCATCCACCTCTGCGTTTCCAGTCACAGTGTCGGGCAGCAGTCTGAGCACGAAGGCCTCGGCCTCCTCTGGTAAATCGTCGTCCACAATGTTTAACGTGAGGACTGCGGTCACTTGTCCAGCAGCAAACCTCACCGTCCCAGCCTGAGGACTCAAGTCTTCGGGCACCGGAGACTGATCGCTCGAGTTCCTACTGATGGTCCAATTCACCGACACGTCACCGTAGCTGCCTCCATTCCTGACGATGATGATGCCATCAAATCTATGACGAAGACAGAGTACATCATCAGCTTGAAGATCCGTTTATGGTCTTTTTGTTATGGTGCATTCATCAGACTCTCACCTTTGTGTCACGTCTTCATTAATGGTGATTGGTTGAATGACCGCACTGCTGCTGATGGACAGGACGCCGTGAGGTTTATCGTTTGGCTCGATCGTGACCAGCACAGCGTTGGGCGACACCAACACGCCGTCTCCTCTGATGGTTTCCCCCAGCAGGACCACGTGGAAGGATTCTGCGATTTCTGGCACCTCGTCATCCCTGATGTTAAACCGCAGGCTCATTTTGTAGACAAACGGTGGGAACGTAAGCGTACGGACTGGCTGCAGGTCGAGGAAGTCTACAGCAGGCGTGGCGCTGCCCACTCCGTCACCGCTCACCACCATGTAATCCACAGAGACCTACAGACAATATGTGTCATTCAAAATTCAAAATACTGCAGAAGTCAATTTGATTTCAAGGGCAGAGATGTAATTGATGGAGAGGAACCTCGGTGTCGTCAGAGCCGACCAAAGGCCCGTCCTCAGTCAGCCGTCCACGGGTAACATTGAGGGTGATGACGCCGGCCGACTCCTGCACCACAAGAATAGAGTGCGAGAACCGCAGGGGGCTGTCATTGCGACGTATTCTCAGCTGCACACTGCTGGCATTGGAGCTGAGGAGGGCTCCGCCTGCCACGCCCGTCAGCCTGACTGAAAACACCTCATCATCCTCTGGGATCTGGGGAGGGGAGAAGAGTAAACTTGTGCAAACAGTTCAGCTACAGGCAGCCATTTCTAAACAGAGGGAAAATATGAATCCAAATGCAGATCCAGGCTGATCCATAGAAACGGGACAGCGTGGAGCTTGAAGGGTACCTGGTCATCCCGGATCAGGATGTTGAAGAACACCACAGCCCTCCCTACAGCTATGGTGATGTTCCCTCTGTCTGGGGTGAGGTCATCTATGGCAGGGTTTGGACCTCCAGAGACCTAAATGTGAAGAAGTAACGTGAATTACTATGTATTATTAATAAGCAACATATGGCTGGTCTGCGTGTTGCCCTCTCACCTCAAAGTTGACAGTCACGGTTCCATATGTTCCCTTCTCTCTGATCAGGGTGAAGGGCACATTCTGGTTTCTTCCTCTTGGCTCATCGACAACGACCTCTTCAGTCTGGGAGGACGAGGGTGAGACAGAAATACGGACAAACAGAGAGAGGGAGAGAAGCCTGCTAAGTCCACACAATACAACACATTGTTTCCCCACACAGAATAAGAAGCAACTGAATTATGTCAGAAAGTTTGTGTTGTATTCAAGGAGACGGATTAGAGCGCAAATGTGCCAATAACAGATCTGAGTGAGTGCACAGATTCTTATCAACAATAGCAAACTGACTGCCAATGTAAGCAGCCAACAGAATGTTTGATATGATTTCATTTATTTGATCTGGTGTTTGATTTGCTTGTAGTAACCATGGAACACATGCACGTCATTACTGGGTTTAATTTGAGTGACTTAAAAAAAAAGGTAACTTTTAGAATCATTTCAGTGTCTGATTTGATCATAGTGTGTATACTGATTTGTCCGCGTTGGTTACAAATATGGCCGGGCTAATTAAGTGACTCAATTCAATTGGATGCTAACACAAACAGAGCAGGAGGAGACTGAGAGCAGGGAGGAGGGAGTGAAAGCTCTGCGGCCGCAACCACAAACATATTCCAGAGTTAAATCAAAAAAGACAGAAATAACATTCGTTCTCACTGTATTTGGAAGTCATAATCATTCCCTGAAAATTTGTAAATGAATTGCGTTTTGTTTTTTCCGTGTAATTCTAGGTTCACTTGCCACAACAACATGTTGTTCTGTGTATAATGTAACTGAAGAAGGAGCGAAGCAGAGAAATGTGGTGCAGAGTGAAGTTTCACCATATGAACACAATCACGTCTCCCAAGGCCAGCAGGCCTTTATTGATTCTCTGCCAGCCAATTCATTATCCTACACATGAGACCTTCTGGGGGCGGTTAGGCAAACAGTGCCCAATATACCACAGTTACCATGGAAACACTATAAACTCTCACTGATAGTTTAATCTTGATGGTCTTGTGGTTTTAATTGCTCCTGGAAACCCCCAAACTGTTATTAGCAACCGATGAACGGTCACTACCCCCCACAAACACACACTGGTATGACTGGATTCCTCTCACAGCATCCACATGGCTCCACCTATGGAACACTTATGTTGCAGGATTTAATTAAACTTAAAGCATTAAGGACATAGCACTGCTTTGTGCTCATGCAAGAATGGAGGCTGCAAGAATATGCTGTCAAACATTACACATGGAGTGTAAAACATGTGAAATGTTTGAGCTGTAACTGAAAAATAAATCTAAAGTCTGCTGATCAATTGTAGTTAAGTGTAATAGAAATAAATACAAAAACAGTGTTGGACTTATTGATAACTACCACTAAGCTTGTCACAGATGAGTTGAGTGTAAAGGAACAGATCCAAGCACCAACAGCTGCCATGCATATGTGCATATGGTCGACCGGCGTTTCTTACCGAGTTGAAACGGATGATTCCGAATGCGTTGTCATTGGACAGGATGGTGATGGTTGCCTTATTTGGTTTCCCCAGTGTCACGCCATTAGACGAGCTCTGAAACATAGGAAGAATTGAAACATATTATATGTGTTTTAACATAAACATAGAAACATTCTATATCTGAAGATCTCAGTTGCAAAAACAGATAACGCCATGATTACCGCATAACATCAATCAAACTGATGAAGAGGTGGTGGATGATGATGAGGTTGTTAATATGAGAACACTTTTCACACACAACGTTTGATTGATGTGACCTGCTGGGATGCATAAAAATTAACTTTTATAAAAAAAGCTCTTCATCTAGCCCAACTCAGACTCATGTCGGTGTGAAAAAGGACAGAAATTCCGCCCCGTCCACCGTCTTCATTCCAAAGCTGGCGCTGAGAGGCCCTGGTGAGAAGGCACAAAGACAGGAAGCACTGGTCTCAGCCCAGTTGATTTGTCGGGCTACCTCTCAGCAGGACACCTCTTCAGGGCTTGTGCTGTGCTCGTTGATTCAGCGCTAAGAGTCGAAAAAAACTCACAATCCCAATGTGCTTAACATTACAGAACCACTTCACGAGGCTTAGGTGGTGTGTTTTTAACATAACAATAAAAAGGAACCCTATGCTGGGATCTGTGCGAGGAGGCTTTTCCTTTTCCTGAGCCTTATTAGAGAGAAAGGCCGCAGGCTCGTTATTTGGCGTTACTCTCCCAGGTTTCCATTTGGAAGCTCAGCAGTGCCATCTCTGTTGACATGAGCTCAAATGCAGAAGACTTCCACCAACATATGACCATCTACAGTGCTCCAGGCGTAAGCAGACTGTGTGTTGGTCGTCTCAAACTGGAAAATGATGAACTATGACAGTCTTGGCATGGTTTGATGGCACATTTTGTCCTGAAATGTGATTTTTAAATATTTTTCTTTTTGTTTTCCAAACCAAGGCAGCCTGAGCTACATGCTCGCACCAAAACCACCATATAAGTGTGTGTGTTCTCAGCTGTAATAGAGATTTCTTGTTGTCCTGGTGAGCACTTACTAGAAGTCAGCACACATATTCTTTATGCCCATGTACATGCTCAAAAAGCATTTTAAAAAAGCCATAGTACTCTGATTCCGAGACACAATAAAGACAAGAGGGACAAAGTGGTCTCTCTTTCTTTTTGTCTCCCTCCCTCCTTTGTCCCTCTTGATTCTCCTTCCAGAGCTGAACATGTTCAGCCGTCCTGAACATATTAACCAGAATGGAGAGGAGGGGAAGACACACACACTGAAATAAAATAAAATAAAATAAAGGGGGTCCTGATTGGTTCCTGCTATGTGAAAAACAGAATAATTACCACATTGTACCATTTATTTTCCCTTTCTATACAATTTCTATTTAAGAACCCTGGCAGTCACGGCACACTGTCACAAATGACAAATGCTCCCCTATTTCTCACTTATGCTTGATCTATGACACCCCTCATGGTCCACATTCATCCCTCTGGCAGTCTTTCAGTAAGCTGATAGGGTCGCATTTGGCCAAAGCTTTGTCTCTGCTGTAGTGTAAACAGAGGCGCTCAGAGGGCCTCATCTGGCCTTTCTCTCTCTGAGCAGCACACATTTGGAGTCACACTGCTGGATCTTAACCAGATGCCACAAAAAGACTGATCAAATCGAAGAAATTTTTCAATAAATAGTTCTTTTTGCACTTCTATGTGTGTACACAGCTGACTCACAATGATATTTGTCTTGCGAGTGAGAAGGTTCAGACGGACAACAAGAGCAGCCCCTCCCCAAACTCATCAATCAAAGCTGACAGCTAAAGGCGAAATGAAACCATGGAGATAGTGTTTAGGCGTGAGGCATGCTGAGCTGTGATTGTGACCCTTTTGACAGGGATTTGCAGTGGATAATAATTTCAAAACATCTTTAAAACATATCATACAACATAAACATAAACATATATAAAGGTTTACTGTAGGCACAATAACATAAGATGCTTAAAAAAAGAAGAACTCATCCTTCTACTATATTTTTCCACATTAATTGTCCAAGGTTAACCACTGTCCATGAGTAACACATTCTGAATCTACAGCCTATTGGTCAAAGGCCTATTGGTCTACTCGTCATTGTAACAGATCACGATTCATCTACAACGGTGAACACACGTCTATAGAAATTAAACACACAGAACGGATATGCAGGCTGAGGTCAATGGGGCCAGAGAATCAGAAAACCACTTTAATCTAACGTGCGGCGACGGCATGGCTGTCAGAGTGTGTTTGCTCTCACAAAGGTGTCTTTTAGTGGGGGTAACCTCAGAGACCCACCCAGACCAGCTCAGGAAAAGCCCTATAGAGCACCCACACACACAAGGACACGCACATACACACGCACACGCACACATCAAAGACCGTGCAGCTCAGAGCCACCCAGAACTCGCTGTGGGGTTGAAAGGCAGGGCCCCCCTCCCCACCCACTCTCTGTAACTTACTAGCTGGGGTTAAGGTTTAAGATGGGCAGGGGCAGAATTAGAACAGTCTGACTTTGTGGTGAGGAAGCTTGGCGCTCCAGAGAGGAAGAAAGAGAGGAGGAGACAAACAATAGACTTGTACCTGCAGTTGAAGGCTGAAAGTAAAAGTCTCGTCAGCTTCGGGCAGTTCGTCGTCTCTCACGGCGATGAAGATGGTCTTACTGGATTCAGTGGACAGCAGGAAGGCGGCGGCATTTGTTGCTTCAAAATCCTGTGTGTCCTCTCCCTCTAGCTAAGGAGCAAAGAGGTAAATCAACGAGTTCACTACAAATAAGACATGTAACAAAAACAGAGGAGAGAAAAAAAGACGACTTCCGTCCAAAGATGAGTTTGAAACATGGATGCTTCAGTTAAGCTTCTTTCTTCTTCTTCTTCTTTCTTTCTTTACATTTATATTTTGATAGAAAGCAGTCTAATTGTGTGAGTACTTCTTTAACTAATACGGTTACAGCAAACCAGGTATAAGAGGTATAATAGCCACTGTATAACAACTACAATACAAAATATGGTGAATCCATTAAGAAATAGGAAACCACAGGCCTCTGCACAGCCAGCTCGTCATGCCAGACACCAACCCTGAGCATCTGACGCTCTTTCCTATGTGGAGGACATACGACCAAAACCATTTTGTGAATTTTAAGACAATTCCTGCAGACGTACTGGGTCTTCCAGGTCACCACCACTACCGGCCACAGCCAAGGAAGAATCTCCCATTCACCAAACAGCCAGTAAACAGAGTAAAGTGATAGGTTCATGTGTCATAGGTTCTCAATATATGTGTCAGTCTTACCAGGACCAAAGCTGTCACATTGACTGGGTCTCCCACTCTCTCCACCACCAGCCGGACCACAGCTCTGCTGCTCTCGTTGACGACAAAGTCAGTCTGCCCCTGGAACCGCAACTCTGCTGACTCAGACACAGTGCCAGAGATGGACAGAGCCAGAATCAGCAGGAGGACAGGGGTCATTCCTGTGACGGGGACACGTGAGGAAGGATGGAGTTAAACATGTCTGCATGTCAGTTAAGTCAGAACAGACTCTTCACACTCTTTCTATTGTGACTAATTGTCTGAGTCCTTAACTGCATGTGTCACAGATCTATACTGATCTAAATTATATATCAGAGATAATGGATGCATCAGATGTGACAATTCAAAGATGAGCTAAGCATGCAATCTGGAAAGATTACAGACACTTAAAAATTCCAAAACACCTCCAATCACAAACACAAATAAAACACTGAATTTATACAGACTGGGTTTGCTATTTACAGTTTAACTCCTCCTTTTCCTTTCGAATGCTGGTATTTCAATGCAAAAGTAAATAGTAAGTAAGCATGAAGTTTAATATGGTCTAAAAACAGGCGATATAAAGTGGCCAGATGTTTGTGTGCAGCCAGGCAGCCTGGCAGCCTCACTGCTTATTGTGGTAGAAGTGATTCATAACATTATAACGGCTGTTGTCCTCGAGCTGTCATAACTGTGGAAGTAGCTGCTGTCAAGTTTATATTGCACTTAAATCAATGGGTCTCACCAGAATAAATTTGATCACTCAGGGTAACTTCAGTAATTTAATTTGAAGCTTTAGACAGCCACATTTACAACCCTGCACTGCCAGTTCGCTCTCTCTCTAATTATCTTTCCTGCTCTCCTGTTTCCTCCAATCAGTCTTTCATCTTATATCTTTGCCTCCTCTCCTCTCCTCTCCTCTCCTCTCCTCTCCTCTCTCCTTTCTCCTTTCTCCTTTCTCCTCTTCTCTTCTCTTCTCTTCTCTTCTCTTCTCTTCTCTTCTCTCCTCTCCTCTCCTCTCCTCTCCTCTCCTCCCCTCTGCTTTCCTCTGCTTTCCTCTGCTCCCCTCTGCTCTCCTCTGCTCTCCTCTCGTCTCTCCTCTCACCCAGACTAATCCCAAAACTGGATGGAGCCGCAGAGACAGTTGTCATGGTTAACACAACAAAACAACACAGCATGACAAGTGGGGTGGGGCCAGCCTAATGTTAAACTGTGGCCGCACCGCCCCGCCCTCGCTCCCCCTTCCCACCCTTCCCATTCCATTCATGATCTACACCACACGGCCTCGCCAACCGGACAGACACGTAAGGTCGTTTCTCAGAAATATTAGCTCTTAATTACAAGGTTGAAAAAGAACATCAGCAGCTACGGTGTATGAGGTCATGCTGTTTTCTCCACTTTTTATAAGCAGAAACGGTTTAGGAAACTTGGACATTGAAAATATCCCATTTTTCATATGTTCCACATTTCTGTTAAATCAATCTGATGTATTCTGGATGCTGCAATGTGTTTAAATAACAAACATCCATCAATCAGTTTGTCAGCTTGGAGAGGAGAACAAGGCGTCGCAGCAGCGTTACAAGAGGTTAGATGATAGTTCAAGGCAGAATTACAGCGTGTGTGTGTGAAAAAGAGGGGGGGGGGGGGGGAGCGCGAGAGACAGAGAGCATAACCATATGTGTGGGATGGTGTCGAGGGGCACATACAGTACATGTGTGCATGTGTCACACACACATGCCAGCACATAGAGGCTGCTGGGAAATCCATCAAAAAGGGATTTGATGCTAGTGTGTCACGGGGCTGGACGATGGGGGACAGAGGGGGGACAGAGGGGGGACAGAGGGGGGACAGAGGGGGGAGACTGAAGGGGCAAGAGAGGTGAGTGTGGTGGCAAACAAAGAGGGGCCGGGCCTGAGTAAAGCCTATTATTCTCCCCTTTCTTTCTCCCCGGGTTGGGAACTTCCTGCACCCTTAACTTACTTCAAATTCACTGGAAAACCCTTAAGAATGTCCAAATTTGCACGACGCCAACAAGGCGATGCTGGAGTGTGTGACTGTAATGATGATGCTGCTAAAGCATAGATGGGACACAAAGAGTTTCTCCTCAAATTTTTCCACCATTGTTGTCACTTCTCCTTCTTTGTTTTCTGCCCCTGATCTTAATCCTTAATTCCTTCTTCTTCAGTAGATTTCCATGCCTCAGAAACTCTTTTCAGCAGCTCAGACCACAGAGGGATGGCAGCGACCGTCCAACCCTTCAGCCTCCTCACCCCCTGCCACACCAGAACAGAGGGCTGCTGCCATAGACATCCACTCAACCAGATGCTTCTCTCTCTTCAAAGGGCCGAACACACTGCAGACACTGTGAGGATGGCACAGGTCTGTGTCATGCTGCAGGCCGATCCCTGTGCTGGCACCGCAGCTCGTGCCAGGCTTGACCCCGGGGGTCACTAAGGATCTGTCTGTCACATCAAAAGGCAGCGTGGAGAGCCTGGCCCAGACTTCTGACATTGATAAGAGTCCATGTAGAGAGGTGTACAGAGATGGACACAGACAGATTCCCAAGCAGGCACAGACAAGCAGGCACAGTCATGTCGTGCACACACACACACACACACACACACACACACACACACACACACACACACCCTTACAGTACGCAAACATGAATGCTTCCACATTTGCCAGGGCCACCGCAGTCAGCATACGCATCCAAAACACAAGGTCTCAATGGTCAGAGAGACAGCTGGGTGGTAGGCCAGCACACTGGAGAGCTCTGAAATGCATGAAAACACACAAAGCCACACACAGCCACACACAGACACACACGCACGCACGCACTCACGCACGCACGCACGCACGCACGCACGCACGCACGCACGCACGCACGCACGCACGCACGCACGCACGCACGCACGCACGCACGCACGCACGCCAGACGCACGCACGCACGCACGCACGCACGCACGCACGCACGCACGCACGCACGCACGCACGCACGCACGCACGCACGCACTGTCCATCACAAATATCCAAAGGAACAATAAATGATGCCTGGAGTCTGGGACCTGGCACTCACACACACAGACAAGAGCACAAAATAGCTTTTATCGACTCTCAGACTGTGACCTCTCAAGTTTGGAAAATCATACACTCACACACACACACACACACACACACACACAATAGTGAATATTACCAAAGGCAAAAATGTCATATTTTTGTAGTGCATATTAGGTAATATCTTTGTTTCTGTGTGTTACTATCTGTGTGATCATCAGGAATGGAAAAATGAAATCGAAGGAAAAAAACATAATTCTGAAAAGCAGTAAACTTTCGGTCTTCGATCTTCGATCTTTCGGCAATTATCTCTGACCTGAGATGAACTTTACTCACTCTTATATTGCCATTTAGCTACAAACTCATAAAGTTGCCATTTAATTCAATTTCATTTCTCATTAAACCTTCACTTTGAAACTACTTTCACAATAATTTTCTTTTTTCATTTAGAGTCTATCGCTCTTTCTTAGAAGCAGAGCATTGAGCGTTATTGGGAGGGTCACAAAGCTCGCTCCTTTCAGCAACTTAACCCAGATCAAAGCTAAAAGTGGACAATACACGTAAAGCACACACACACACACACACACACACACACACTCCTCACATGCACTCACACTTATGTACCTGGTCTCAGCTTAGTGAGACCAGCTGATCACGTCGCTCCTCTTCCTGTCTGCTGATCGGGCTTCGTCTCACATCGGCCACCTCAGCCAAACTCTACCTTTCCTGTATCTATGTGATTGATTACTTTTCACCCCGACAGCCTTGTCGGTCAGCTCAGGCCCGATAAGCCTGACAACCAGCAACACAGTGATCATATCAGTGCTGCTCTGTGCTGCTTTGGCCCACGTCGCCTGTCAGTCCTTAAAGTGACTGGATCGGTGTTGGGAGTCTGGTTCCAAGAAACGGTTACACTGGATCCCTGGCAGACATTATCACAACTGCACACACACACAGCCGTCACACACACACACACACTCACTGATCTATTGGATATCCCTGTCAGAGGTGCTGAGGAGGCGTCTGGTTACAGGGCTGCTCCTGGGGTCAGTGCTCGCAGCGCTGACGCCTCTAGGGTTTCTCCTGACTCTGGCCTCTGTGTCATAATCTTTAGCATGAATTATTCACCGCCAGCCCAAGACTTCACAGCCTGAGAACTGTGTGTGTGTGCGTGTGTGTGTGTGTGCACTCACTGGAAGACTCACTGTATAATGCAATGGGGATGTCCCTGGTTAGTGATCAGGGTGTTTACATAATAACAAAGAGCTGTCACTTTAATACAGCATGTAGACACGTCTCGTAACATAAGAAATCATTTGTTTGTAAATGATAGGTAGCATCTGGGCTAAAATACCTTCCGATCGTAATCAAGGACTTTCACTCTCGGAGGATAGGACAGGATGGTATAAGATCCCTATCCTAAGATACTGATAAGATAAAAAAAAAAAACGCTCCAAATAAGCAAAATCACAGAGGAACCAGCACACAATAGAACTTCATGATGTATATACATATATTTAGTATATACATAAAGATAAACAGCTATGTAAATAAATAAAACAGTCTGTTGGTGGGCTAAAAATTAGTTTGGTCTTAATCAAGGGTTTTCCCATGTGGCATCCCAGCGCCGAGGTTTCCCTGTTCCGCCCTCGGTGAATAGATGGTGGTTATAACTGGCAGCCCGTCACACACACACAGTCAAACACATACACAGAAAGTGATCCCCAGTTGTCTGAACACTGGGAGGCCTGCGTCGGGATCTCATTCATCAATCTTACAGCTCCGGTTGGTGATCTGGAGTCAGTCTGGCCACAAGGAAACTGCTCTGTCATGAAAGTCAACTCAGAAACTGCGTCCCTGGCAATGTGTGTGTGCGTCTGTTCAGCACCAAAACACACATAGTCACACAGTCAGAGGGCAGGAAGTCGTACAAATGGAGAGGTAGCCACACACATGGATATACGGGCCTAGAGAGTGAGTGAGTGTTCTTGGATGTATTAAAGCGTTGCAAAGGTTTCAAAATTATAAAACAAAGGCAATAAGGCAAAACTACCTAAATGCAAAAATAATGCCAGAGTCATCTAGTGCATTAGACCAAATCTTGTCTCTCCTCACACAAGGGAGCCTTTATTAGTTAATTTAGTGTTTACATCTAAGTGTCGGCCCCTCCTGTGTTTTGTTTATTGGTACGCTCTGAGCTGCACTCCTCGCTAAGCGACGCCACCGTCCCCGCTGTGTGTCGAGTCCCACCTCAGAAACCACCCACCGTCTGTTCTCAGCCCAGTGTAGCCACGGCTGCCATTACCGGTCAGCCTCGCCAGCCCATAATTGCGATTTGCATGTAGTTTCTGCCTCAGGTATTTTTAGATCAGTGGGCCTTCTCGCCATACGGAGAAGTCGGGGAGAAGAAATTAAGAAACTTAATAAGTGAGTAGGGCTAAAACATACATCATTAAATCGGACAAAAAAAATAAAATGCGCGCCGTGTTGCTCACAGGGCTTATTTTGGAAAGCTCAAGCCCAAAACCTGATTTCTATTCATTTTGAGGGTGAAAAACAGAAAACCTACAATTAGCCCTACAGGAAGGGGGTAAGGGGGGGATGTGAGGATGGCAATGTGCTGAATCGCAGCCAAATTATGCCGTTCCATATAAATGGAAATAGAGAACACTTGAGTGAAAATCTCTCTAAAGAACAAAAATGCATGAGGTCAGCCTCCCAGCTATTGTCAGATGATACTTTTCAGAGCGGGCCCATCTCCTTCAGGGGCAAGAGGCTGCCAATCAAGTGTGCACTTTACTGTGAAAAAGACACACAGCCAGAGAGAGTTTTCCTGAGGTATTGTCCGCTGGGCCGTGCTCGGCTGCTCTTAAGTGGAGCCAAAAGCATCTCACATCCCTCGAAACTAAAAACACCATTTCTTCTCCTTCTTGGGAAACAGTGGCAAGTGAAAGGGAACACAGAAAAGGAAAAGCGGCTGGCATTGTGTAGGAAGCAAAGCGCAAGCAATTTGGAGCGCGTTCCAGTTGGAGCGCTGGCTGACTGATTAGCCTGTATGACACACAGCGATGGAGATACACAGAAAAGCACTTTGAGGGGATTAAACAAGGTTGCGCTCTCGCAGACCAAAGGGCCAAATTAAAAAGCGTCTTACTTCATCGCATGTAACCATTTGGGCCGCCTGGATGAAATGCTAATTGCGTTTCAAAAGAGTTTCCCCCAAAAACAGAGAGGGTCCCCAGGATTTTCACTGAAGAAGAAGAAGCAGAAGAAGCTTCACAATTCACTGCCAGAGCATACAGTTTCTTAGCCTTTTGTTTTCGGATGCAGTTCTAACATGGCCACTGCGTTCTGGCTTCATCCTCCACTGAACACACACCTTCCCATCATGTCTTCCCTCGTCTCACACAGGAACACACACACAGGCTGCAGTGTGTTTACATGCACAGGGCCAGTGAGCCGCACACATGGATGGAACTTAAGCGACATGACTCAGCGGATCAGCCTACTAAGGTGAAGGAACGCAGAGATGGGGGCTACTGTCAAACTACAAGCTAGCTAAGATGTTTAGCTGAAGACAACCTGCTCTCTCAATAGCTACACTACAAGTGCCGCAGAAAAACAAGCTAACTACTGAAGCTACATCTGCTGGCTATTCTAAAATAACTTGCTATTTAACCATCATAGCAAATAGAGAAAACAATGTTTGAGGTAAAAGGAAAAAGTGTACAAAAAGAGTACAATTTGCCTGTAAACAAAGAGGACAAACGGATTTTAACAATGTATGATTGTGTTTTCATGTGATTTCAGTACATTTCTGTCTGCAAATGCAATATCAAGGTATATATTGAGACAAATGTGTTCAGACTACGGACTACATTTCCCACAAGGCGACTTGGAATACTGATGCATTCGGTGTTTTGCCCGCACTTTGAACGTTCAGTGTGAGTTTAGAATAAAGTTTGGCGACAGTTATAACAGAGCTCATCACTGACTCCAATTCTCTCATAACAAGTACATGCTGTGGTACACCGCTACTCCCTTCACAACGCTGACACACACACACATGCAGGGTGTGTTTTCAGTTCACTACCTAGTGATACTGATCTCCAAGATACTTATCAAGCAACTGGCTTGGTTCTAAAACGAAAGGCAGCATTCCAGCTTTTGCAACAATAAACACATACACACACATACACGCACACACTGGACTCAGATCAACCAACCTAACCTCCACTGCTCCAGGAGCTCCTCCGCCGTGACCAACCACACTACAAAGGCAAGTAAGAGATAAACAGAGAAAGAGCGGAAAAGAAAGAGGGGCCGGAGTCGGGGGGCAGATGGAGGGGGGGTAGAGACGGGGATGAATTATATTGACATACACACACACACACACACAGAGCGATGGGGACACACAAGCGAGGCATGAATGGTATTGGAGGGATTGATCTAGGATTCTCCAGTGAGACGTAATGGGGCTACAAACAAAGAAGGAAGGACAGGGTTGGACAGACGCAACGGTCAAATCCGGCAATACTTGGAGTGCGAGCCGCTCCACCTGACCGGTGTAAATTAGGACAGGAAGCAGGGGGGACATGGGATGTGTTCCACGTGGCTTCAACAAACACATCCAGCCAAGGGGTAGACCCTATGGGGGATTTATGGTGAGAAGGGAGGGACTGGGGGGAAGTGTGTAACTGTGTAGATTTAAAGGACGGGACCTGTGAGGAGCAACCAAAGAGTGATTAAGAAAGAAGAAGAAATGTTTTTAAGAGTCTTGAAACATGACTTTTTTCCCCTCAGATATTCCAAACAAGTTAATTTAAAACAGACTTAAAAAGCTGGTGAACTTTTCTCTGTGTTTTGACATTTGAGAAAGGGATGTTTCTCTGTGCTTTTCCTGTCTGATTCTTCACGCATTGCACCATTAAATGAAACGCAGCACCTTCAGTCGAACAAAATTTAAATGTATTTGTAATGTATTTGAAGTAGACAGTAATCTATACCATACTATATACTATTCACATTTTTTTGTTATGATCAGGCTAAGCAGAGGAGCCGCTCATGCATTATACTAAGCTCAGCAGGTGGAAACGGGTGTGAAGCTGACCTGGCCGCAGCAGGTCAGAGTTCAAGTTCACTACGCATGGAGAAAGGAGATGCTGGGCAGCTCCTATGGTCGCCCCTGCAGAGCAAAGCACAATAAGGTTGTGTCTGTGTGCGTGCGTGTAGGCATGTGTGTGTGTGTGTGTGTGTGTGTGTGTGTGTGTGTGTGTGTGTGTGTGTGTGTGTGTGTGATTATGAGAGTTGACAGCGAGGTCGCGGTTTCACCCCTGCGATCATTACAGGATCCTCTCATCAGGACATCATGCAGCCCATCAGGCCCACTAAAAAGACCTCAGGATTGTTGGCCATCGCCGAGCATCCACCACTTCCCTGTCCCTCCGCTCCAACCACAACAACGACTAAAACACCATAATACCTCTGCTCTGTAAACTTTGAATATGAAGTTTAACAAAACCCAGACAGGCCTGAAAGAGAGGTATCCGTGAGTTAAATTTGTCAATTCTGAAACTTCGTTGCACATCCGAGCACAGATCTTTTTTTGCAATTTGTTTTTATTGAAGCAGATATTGTACATGACATTGTGCATACAGGTGTAGGGTATTTCGGAGATCATTTTTTATATAGAAAGGGGGGAAAGAGGAGAGAGAGAGAGAGAGAGAGAGAGAGAGAGAGAGAGAGAGAGAGAGAGAGAGAAGGGAGGGAGGTTGTGTTATCCCTACTATTGTTGTTGAACCTTATACATAGACCCTGAGGAAAAGTACAAGTGGGCTGGAGTTGCAATGATGTCTAGGGTACATACAAAACTTACAGGACGATGTCAAACAGCAATGTAGGCTAGTACAAATCGCATCATAGGTTGTGATAGAGAGAGAGAGAGATAGGGGAGAAACAAACAGGAAAGGAAAGAACCAGAGAGATGGCCCACCCCAAAACCCCACCCAACCCTACAGTCATACAACATACTCGCATTCACACATTCCGAGCACAGATCTGAAATCAAATGACTTTCAATCCAGAGTTTCAATTCATAATTTGTCTGCGTGTGTATCTTCATCCCTGGAGCACACACTGCTTGTCTTTTTCGTGTCTCCTTGTGGAGTCCAGAGTCTTACGTCATTATACCATTCGGTCACAGCGGTGCCTTTTGTCCTCACGTTGGCCAAATATTTCATGTAATGGAGGTGCTGAATATGCTGCACACCAAACACCACAAAACATACCAGAGGATGACATCACTACGAGATGTTTGGAATCATAATCTGTGAAAACAGTAACTGCAATATACTAAAGAATCAATTGAGCTATATGTACAATAGAAAAATGTGAAAACACAAACAAGTAATTGACATCATTTACATATCTTTACTTGTGTCTTGGTTTGCCTCAAGCTTCTAATATTCTTAATTGATTTAATTAAATTAACATCTCCAATTTTCCATTAAGTCAGAAAAACTTGGAATTTGTTACCATGTTAATAACTGTTGCTGAAATCGCTGAAGTACTAAACAGGGTTTGAGTGGAGTGCAGCGTGGAGGAAGGTGCACCAATCTGTCCTTTCAAGGTGTGGAAACCAAAACCTGATCTCACATCAGAGATAAAAACTCCAAACATGCAGAGAACGAGGTCACCCAGGCAGTGAGAGAGTGAGAGACCAAAATATACTCTGTTGCCAATACGGGTGAGTTCCTTTCCTAAAAATGTATCAGTCCTATAGTATAGTATATAGTATATACTATAGAGGGATGAACTTTGATCTCTTCTGGCCTGATTTTCCGGTCTGAAATTAGGTTTTAAGCCACACACGCATATCTCTCATTAAACCACCTAAATGTCCGGAGACTTCATTGAACAAGATCAAGTCATCAGTCACATCTCTGCCTTCACAAGATCCGTAGCTGCATATAGATCCGACGAGGCAGCTGTAGCCTGTTGCAGGGCTATCGTGTGTGTGTGTGTGTGTGTGTGTGTGTGTGTGTGTGTGTGTGTGTGTGTGTGTGTGTGTGTGTGTGTGTGTGTGTGTGTGTGTGTGTGTGTGTGTGTGTGTGTGTGTGTGGGGTGAGCTTTCATCTCCCCTCTATCCCCTTACACAGGGAATTCAGGCCCCTCGAAAACATCAATCCCAGCCTGTCGGCGACGTACAACACTTCAGCACCTCCCGTCAATGGACAGGGTCTGTTTATGGCACTGTCCCCCTTTGTGCTGGGCGGCCATTAGGGGGGTGAGCCAGAGGGAGAGAGGAGCCGGCAGTAAAACAGTTTCCGCCCAGTGAATCACATTCAGACCCTCTCACAGGCGACTAGGGGCTGACCCCTGCCAAGCGATGACATAAACACTGACAAACAAAGGACCTGAGCCTTGAGGATCTTGGAGAACATAAGTGCACAAAAGAGACATGTGGCCAGAAATTAAATGAGTAAAATTTCTGTGGAAGATTTCTGCTGCTTCTTTGAAAACACAACTGACAGCATGTAATGCCTCAACTCATCCTTTGGTTATTCTTTTTTAACCGTTTGAGTCATTTCAGAAGACAATTAACAATGACAGCTGCCTGTGTGAAAGAGCAGGTGTAAGAGCTGAATGGATACAGAAGCAGCTCCCTCCCTTCCTCCCCAGTGAGGGAGAGAGAAAAGGGATTTAACTCAGCTCAGGCACCACAGGAGAGGCAACAAAAGAGATTTACAAGGGACGCATGGAGATGACATCACGTCAGATCAACTACAGACGAGGTGGACATATTTAATTACAGGGGAGATGGAGACGTCACCCTGTCAACTGGTGCAAAGGACAGACCCTGGACATGTATATGCGTAAAATGCACAAAGAAAAGGCGGCACAATTGGGGGGAGGGGGGCTCACATGGTCACCACTCTTTGATTTAACAGTAGCAGCACATGTGAGTAACTCACAAGTGTGCCAAGATTACTTATGGCCCGAATAAAGCCTATAGATAAGTCAACGGAACCTTTATGAGCGGATCACCATGTGTGGCAGCTCCCCTTGAATTGTTGTTTTATTTCAATGGCAGAGAGAGAGAGAGAGAGAGAGAGAGAGAGAGAGAGAGAGAGAGTGAGAGAGAGAGAGAGAGAGAGAGAGAGAGAGAGAACCCCGAACACACACACACACACAGACACACACACAAAGCGCGGTGTCCACACTGGAGATCCTGGTTGTAACCATGGCAGCGTTTGTCTCCTCCTCAATGGGCTGCTCGGCCATTCATTTACTGATTGCGCTGAATCAATATTTAGGCTTTTCAATTTTATTAGCTGCTCCGAGGGGGATTCTTGGCTCTGCACTAATAGAAATTAGCAGTGGCCGACTACTTTTAATCGTTTTCTTATAGTGTTATACAATATGTCTGCTTGAGCTGTCTGGCATAATTGATGAGGGGTAGCGTTACTCATTTGTTTTCTTTATTCTCTTCACTATTAATCAACCGCCGGTAATAAGGCCCGCGAGCTCGCTACTCACTAATCACTACCGACTCACTGAGTGAAAATGTATCTCGAGACGTTTGCATTGTCTGGCGGACGGACGTGTGTCACAAAGCGGCATCACCTCGCGTCCTCCAAGTCTCTCTGTGAACTTTTACTGGTAGCCACATGTCTCCATGGTGAGCTTCACGCACACTGGCGTGTAAAACACGCGTGATAAAGGACAAATGTTGAATTATTCCAACTTACCTGACACCTTTGCTCGGCCTCTCCGTCCAGGATGAATTACTATGATGTCTTTATTGCCGAGGAGGACATCGATAAGTGTTCCCGGGGGTCTTCGGCTCCTTCTCTTCTCAAATGGCAGCTAATAACTGCCGCATCAGTAAATCTCTAATTTGAAAAAAAAAGAAGCTTATTCCTTCGGTAGCTGTCGGTTCTCGGTGAACAGTGACATGAGATGAACGCGTCATCTAACGGAACAGAAGCCCGGTGGATAAGAGAGACAGAGCGTTTTCCCCGGTGACCCTCTTCTGTCTACGCGCAGTTACGGACTCCTGGAGCCATGTGAGGACTCCGCTACTGTACACACCGCCGACAGAGTGGACACACACACATACACACACACACACACACTGCAGCTACGCTCCCGGACTACAGCCTCGTCTCCCAGCCGCTGAGCCTAATGAGACAAGACGTTTTAATCCCGTTTGTCTCAACGCGCCCAGTGTGGTGTTGGACAGCTCCACCCTGTGAGCCAAACGGGGATAGAGCTCACAAGGGTCCGGGGTCCGGGGGGGCAGCAGCAAGTCCTGCCGCTACAAATCAAATATAACAGCTCACATAAAAAAAAGCGAATTGGAACTGGAGATCGCGCTAAAATCGAATTTCAAGTTTTGACTTGAGCAGGTGCTGCTGGTAGGATAATAAACATGAATGACAAAAGGACAGATAGACGCATCAGTAAATTCATTTAGTCCTAAATAACATTATCACCCCTTTATCTTGTTCATAAAACAATTATATTTAATTGAATAGTAAGATACGTTTTTTATTCAAACCATTTATTAAAGAAACACAATAAAATGAATAATGAACTAGATAATAAATACACAAATAACCCCAAACTACGAAAGCAGACATCAGACAACCCGAAGAAAGAATTAAAGTCATATTAGCGACATAAGACAAAAGTTTAGTACCTCGTCGTGACTTCTTAACATATCGGATTTGCCTTGACATCTGGCGCTATCTTGCGGTAAAAATGGTGCACTACTGAAACGTGGTTGCGTCGTTACGTAGGCACTACTGTTGACGTGGCGTGAGTTGTGGCTAATCAACAGTAGCAGCAGCGGTGAAAGCAGCAGGTTAACCGCTAGCAGAGGGGGGACACCGGACGAGTATGGATCTCACTCACGGCGACTGATTGAATGGTGGTCACATTTCCAGGTAAACGGGGATCGGTAATCACACGAGGGAATCGTAGTGATTCAATAGTGATCGGCGACAGAGATGTAGATGTGTTACGAGCCATGCTAAGGCAAATGGAACGAGCTAACGTTAGCAATAGCTAGCCACACCGAGCCCGGTGCTCACTATTGTAACGTTAGCTCAACTACAGGCTAACGTGGTGTGTCATCAGAATAAGGTTCCACTAAAACCATCTGCTACTTGTGTTAATCATCGCTTTGTTATCTTAAATAGACATGAGCGCTGGTTTCAGGTGTGGTGAGGACGAGTTAACTAGCTGTGTGTTAGCTGGAGCTCTAAACTGCTCCGCTGGCTGTATGTTCATGTCGCTTTCAGCCACTTCATCTCTGTTTATTGACCTTTTAATGACACTCGCTGTTCCCTGGTTAAAGGAGCCGGAGCAGTTAAGCTTCGGGGTTTATGTGGCTTAGTATCGAGCTAAGGGATCTGAACCAGAAACCTGACGTGTATCTGTACGTTTCGTATCTAATCTCAGCCGTTGCATTGATCCGCTGACGTTGACAACCGAAGATGTTGTCACGTGTGATCGGGCCGCAGGTAACGTGTGTCTGCTGTGACTGTACAGCGTGGAACACCGGTTATCTCAGGGACGAGACCCGGTGTGTATCTACCTGACACGCGCACACTCACACACGGACTTTAGCTTCCTCATTCTGCTGAACAACCTTCTGAGAACCTCCACAGGCGCCACATTAGTCTGATTGCACATTCCTGCTCCCCACGCGTGTTAGATAAAGGCTCCACGGTAAGAACCGATCGGTCTAGTGTAGCGTCACTCACAAAAACTTCATTTACGCATTCATATTGGAACAGATCAGTCAGAGCTCTGTTACATGTGTAAGTAGATGCGTGAAAGGAAACTGCATGATATAAAAAGACTCTATAGGTTACAGACTATATAGGTTCTATATTTAACCATTGTTTTTTGTATTCTAGTATTAAATGATTCTAAGTGTATTGTTGAATGTAACAAACCTCTTTGCTTCTAAACTTAAACTGTAAAATAATCCAATGTATCCGTTTTCCTTTTCTCCAAGTTCCAGTAAGACAAAAAGCAGAGTAGTGCGTTAAAGCCTGTGAGGCCCCAACACAGTGGTCATATCTGGGCTGACAAGGACTGCTGGAGGTCTTCTGGTTAATAGTTCCTAATAGTCTCACTAATGCTAAGGGAGAGAGGAAGCAATAACGTTGGATTGTTTTTGTTTAAATTATCACCTAAACACTGAGTTTGCCTTTTAGCCTGAAGGAGCATTAACGTTGAAGGTGCCAAATCTAGCTGGAAGTTAAGCATTACTTGAGGCTTCTAGAGAAAGTGGCCATACAGGGTTTTAGTTGGTAAAACAATGCTTTCCTCAGGATCGAGCTGCACAAGTCCAGAGTTTTGTAACTGTGCCCTGTCTCTGCTCCGCCCCCCTACAGTGAAGCAACATGGCCAGTAGAAGCCAGCACTATGGCTTCCAGTCAGCCACGGTGGTGCAGTCAGCCAACGGCGGCCACGCCTATCTGTTTGGGAACAACGTCTCGGAGAACGACCTGTCGGAGGAGGACGGGGAGAGCTACGAGCTGCGGTCCCGCGGGCGAGAGAGGCTGCGGAGGAGCACGTCCAGAGAGCGACTGGATGACATCATCTACCTGGCCAGAGACATCCAGGAGGGAGACACGCTCAACAGCATCTCCTTGCAGTACCACTGCTCAGTGCGTACACACACCTGTTTCTTTTATTAACTATCTAATGTGATGCTGTCTTCCCATAAGCAATGGTTTAAAGTTACTGGAGAACTCCAAAAATATTGATCTATTGTTTTGATTTTTTTCACTTCATGCATGTTGATTTATTTGAGCTGATTGGTCAGTTTGTGTTGTATGTTTACCTTCTTTGTGCAAACATTGGTGTACTTCCTCTCGGGCACCTTGTCCAGCTCACATGCATTCACGCACGATTGTTTTTCATGTGACAAGTTGCTATTTTGGTTTCGTGTTCCGCCCACACGTTGGAGCATTCAAGGGAGGTGAAATGAAATGGCGATCTGTGTGACCTGACCTTTACCTTCCTTTGTGTGCTTTGTAGGTTGCCGACATCAAGCGGGCCAACAACCTCTTGACGGAGCAGGACTTCTTCGCCCTGCGCGCCATCAAGATACCCGTGAGACGCTTCAGTGTCCTCACGGAGACGCACATCACGGGACCTCTCAAACCCGCCTCCCCTTCAGGCGTCAGACGGGCGCCCCAGGACTCGCCCTTCGTCTGCTCACCCTCAGAGTCATCCACAGACTCCTCCTCCTCCACAGACAGCGTGGAAGGATTCCTTCTGGAGAAAGACAAAGACATTGAGCGGCTGGTCAGGTCCACGGGTCCGTCTCGAAGCAGCCTGAGCGAGGTGGTGTCGTCCTTGACGCTCCAGCAGCAGCAGCCAGCATTGGCGGAGGGCGAGTATAAACAAGCAGCCAGGAAGGACCCGTATTACGGCGCGGATTGGGGCATGAGGTGGTGGACAGCCGTGGCGATCATGCTGGTCGTCGGCATCGTCACGCCCGTGTTCTACCTGCTGTACTACGAGGTGCTGATGAAAGCCGACGTCAGCCACCACGGCGGCCCGACACAGACTTCTGCCACTCATGGAGAAATGGAGGTAAATCTGTCCAACCCTCCCGGCAGAGGGGACGGCAACGCCCCCGCAGGGGCCGACTCGGGACACCACGACGACAACGTAGTAAACGGAGATCCACAGGGACACGGTGCGGACAGAGCAGGGGGAGGTGAAGACGGAATACGTGGGAACACATAGCAGGAGTGTGTGTGGGGTTACATGACCTAATAAAACTGGGTGATGCTCCGGTGATGTTTTAGCTGTTTGACTCTGTACATCAGTGCGACCCGTAGGACTCGGACAATCATGTTATAGATCCAACAGAACCATCTTTGTAAAGTCAATCCAGAGGGGTGAGGGTGCGGCCGTGACACGTCCCATATGACCACATGTTGACCACCATTAGTCTCGCCTGGAGAATCTCTTTCTGCCAGCAATGCCACAAGCAAAAAGAAAAGGTACCGTACAAACTCAGACGGACTGTGGGGTCATTTTAAAAGACGGTTGGGTCGGCGTCCTTCATTCCTTCTGTGGTTTCGTTTTGAAAGCTGTTTTTCTGCCATTTTGTCCCTTTGTAGTATTCACTTTAAACAGAGGTCTCAGTATTTTGCAATTGTGTTGATATAGAATAACTTAATTTATTTCCAAGACTATTTAGTGCCCGTCTTGTTCACACTATCAGTATTTGACGATAGCGGTTAGTTTTGTTGGAGCATTTCCTATTTCTATGAAAGTTGCTTGAATTTTTCCTTCAGCTTCTAAGCCTGGAAAGAACTGCATTTTGTCATTTCAAGAAAAAAACAAAAACAACCTCTTAAGAGCAAGGTGAGGAAAAGTGGGAAATGCACAGAATTCCCACAATGACTCAGCTGAATGGTGAAATTTTAAAGATCGACAGCTCCACTACTTATTTTAAGAGAAAGAAACATGTTTATTGACAGTATGTGCCTTTCAACCTGTGGAAAAGTGCTACAGGCTGGCAAATAAATAATTCTATTTTAAATAAATTATTGATTCTTGTATTTGCCATTTCTCAGTGTATTTGCATAAAGTTGAAATCAAACACAAAGCCAGCAACTCTCCTAAACTGCTACAAATTACCAAGTCAGTTACAATATTAATCTAGTACAAAACATATGACATGATTGTTTAATTAAATAGTGCACACTTGCTTGAGGTTGCATGGTTGAGATTGGAGGCGTGGCGGCTCAGTATGTCGCTTCACCGTCCATGTTGTCATCGCTGACGGCGCCGAAGTCTTCTCCGTTGTCAAAATAGCTGTCGATGTAGTCGTTTTCCTAAACACGGAGACGAAAGGGATCATAAGCTGGTGATGGTACACACACACAAACACACACACACAGTAGGGGTTTGCATGCAAAGTAATGATTAGTAAAGCCAACCTCCTCAATTTCCTCTTCCTCATACTCTTCTTCCAGTTCTTCCTCTTCACCCTCCTTCCTTTTCTTTTCCTCGTCCTCCTCATCTGACTTTTCGGCGTTCCCGTCATCTTTCTTTTCCAATTGCTGGAAATGTCAAGATGAAACTCATTTAAAGACCATGTGACATTCACCATTTCCCAAGAATCCAAGATTATTCTATATAAAACTAAACTCTACATACATGATGGAACTTGTTATGTACCAAATTAAAATGTAAATAAGCAAATTTAAATCACTCAAACTCAGACACGTACATCTAATTTACTCAACACTTCGGCTGCATCTTTGCTTGAAATCTTCGTTTTCTTCTTTGCAGCTGTTGGACATAAACATTTGTTTACTCTCACAGTAAGATGAGATGTCATCAAAGAAACCAGGACGTTGACATACCTGATTTAGAACAAGGCTTTTTCTTTTGGGGCATCAGCTCTTTTGGTAAACGGCTCCAATCTGAAATGGATGAAACAGGAATGTGACTGCATTATTGACATTGTTTCATGTTTCTGAAGTAGCCCGAGTGGTAACACGGTGACATGTTGGTTTGTACCTGGAGTCCATTCTTCTCGCTCCAGCTGCCTCTGCCTCAGGTATCTCTCTGTGTATTTTTCCACATCTGTCGTGCGTAAAGGAGAAGAGCACGATCCTCTTCAGTACACACACACCACATTTAATGCACCGGAGCTACAAATGCTTCAACTCAAACCACCGGAAGCTGCTGCTCATTCTCAGCACAAGGGTCAAGCTGTGTTATTTTGCAGTTCAAGGTAGAAATCAGAGCATGTGCACGAACATTCACTTCTTACAGGTATATATGCATTGACCTCAGTGCTGATGAAGTGAACCAAAGAGGCCTGTCTGGCTCAAGCACAGATTAATCAGATAAGAAAAGCCAGAAGCTGCAACATAATATTCTACCATGAATCTGCCTCTCTAGTTTTCCCAGATATGACGCAAACTAAATGTCTGAGGTCCTGAGTGCTGCATCATCTTCCCGGGCAGCAGACAGACGTGCTGCCGTAGTACCTCCAATGCAACTCACCTGCCTTCGCATTGTGACTCTTGATGTTGTGCGGCAGTCGCTGCATCGACGTCCTCATCTCCTGTTTCAAGGCTAGCATGTAGTCCTCGTCCTCGCCAACCTTCAGCGGCACCGGCTTGTAGTCTGTGTTCTGGAAAATGCCAAGAGAGCTGATGTGAGGAAGATGATGCAAACACACTCAAACGTTGGTAACGTGAGAGGACTGGGTTTGGCAATACTGGTTCACTGTCATTGACTTGTGTATTGTTTATTCATCATTGTCACTCCAACTATCTTGGGCCAAAGTGCTTGACATTCCACAGACACAAACACATGAATCAAATAACACTTTTATTGAGGCAAATGTATTCTTTTGTACATTTGATTAACAGTTTAAAGTGCCATTAGTCATTTTCTCAAAATGCTACAATTAAAGGAATTCAATATGAAAGTCATTTTGTTGTTGTCAGAGCTCAGACAAGTAATACAGTTGAATGTAACTGCCTCAAAATTTCCACCTCAATACCACACATTTACCATGCAAAGTATGAGGGTTAACAAGGAAAACAATATGAGAAGCGTCTTATACACTTCCTAAAAGCAGCATTTGTTGAACAAATACTTACTTACTGATCACACAAGCCTATTAAAAGAAGCTCTTCCTCACAATTTACCCAATGGCAATATAGCATGAGTTTTTATTGGCATTCTGTCAACATTTATCTCTACAATTAAGATTTCTATGTTCTGTCTGGAGTCATTGTTGTGCCACAATGAGTCTTTTTTATACGTGATCCAACATAAGCTGCATTGTGATGTGCAGTGTGTGTGAGTGTGTGGGTGCAGGATACTTACTGGAAACAGAGCGTTGGGCCCCACCCTGGCCTCTGGCATGTTGCCCCTGCCGAGGCCCAGAGCGTCAATGTTGAAGCTGAAGGCGGCGACTCCGCGGCCTCTGCCGGCCATGACCGCAAGCCTCCACGGGCCCTGCAGCACCGCACAACTCAGTGTCAAACACGTGGAGACAGTAAACGCCTCACAGCCCCGCTCATCCTCCCCAACAAACTGTGTCACCTCCACTTCTATCCGCCACAAGTAAAACAACAAACCCCCACATAAAGCCAACAGATGTTATACTCACTAGAGTGTTAATGAGTTAATCCTGATATGGAGACGTGGGCGCATGTGCACTGCCGGGCCTGTTTAGAGCCTTTACTGACTCAGCGTGTTTTCACTTTCCCAGCTGTTGACTAATAACTCAAACCAAACTTAGTCTTGATTGATCTGCTGTTTTACAACCAAATTGTTTCAATGACTTCACAGCTTAATCTAACGCACAGCTGTATTTGACGGCCCAACGTGGAAACCTACACGCGTACTAAACTACACGTTTCCAATGGGTAGATGTCTTAAAATAACCACGCCCCTACGCGTCGTCAGGGGAGGCGTCATTTATTGCCAGCCAATAGGAGCGATAGGAGGGATGCCGTCATGCGCCCGTTCGTCCAATCACCGCCCCCCCTCCCCTTCACTGGCGTTTCCCACAGACACCATCATATTGCCCTCAATGAAAACACACCACCGCCTCCAGGCTACGTTAGCTACAGCTGTTTGCCCGCAAATTCACACCGCATCGCGCACACAATCCCCGTCAATTTCGACAAGTGCATGAACTGGGATGTCTGCAACCGACTGGTACGCTCACAAATCGCTCGGAGACGGTATCTTCTGGATCCAGGAGCGATTCTACCAGTCGGATAACCGGGCCAACATCTGGCTGATTCGCGGCTCGCACCAGGACGTAGTGGTCGACACCGGGCTCGGCTTGAGGAGCTTACCTGAGTACATCGACGCAAAGGGGCTGCTCGGTAAGGACCCGCAGAGGAAGAACCCGCTGCTGGCCATCGCCACCCACGCCCACTTCGACCACTCGGGCGGCCTGCATCAGTTCCAACAAGTGGGAGTCCACAGCGCGGAGGTCGATGCCCTGGCTAACGGAGACAACTTCGAGACGGTCACCTGGCTCAGCGACCGGGAAATAGCAGAGGCACCGAGTCCCGGATGGAGGGCAAGGCACTACAAAGTCAAGGCGGTGCAGCCCACACACATACTGCAAGAAGGTAGGCAGGAAGCGAAACATTTGCAGATATGAGATCAGTGAGGGAGCGCCGGGTCTCAGGGTCAGGATGTGTATGTGCCAGGAGAAAGATCTTGATCGATAGCAACGCCATTAGATGGCACTTAATGGGTGAGGATGTACTGCTAGTTTGCACATTATGTTCCATACTGAGGCGCGAGGGGCGCACAGGAGCTCTAATGCTGTACAGTCAGTTTGGCTGAGGACCAGAAATCTCACACACACACACGCACATGCACACACGCACGCACACACACACACTGGAGTTGAAGGGTGGATAGTGAGTTACAACATGAGGTGGCATATAAATTAATACACACGTGCAAAGGTTCTTTACTATGCCACTGTGTTATGTAATGTTGGTGCATACACAGGTTAGGTACCCATGAAGTGAGGCCTCGCTCACTCTGAACCACTTATTGTTTGTGGAACATTGTGCAACAAGAAGGAATCTGCTCAGACAAACCTGTCCTTGAGTAGGCTGGTGTGCTGGTCATTTGACTGGAACAGGCACAAGCAGAGAGTAATCACAGACTTATGAAACATCCAGGAGGGTTTTCAAAACTCAGGTATTTGCAAATGTCCCGTAAGATCACATAGACTATATCAGAAAGCTGAAGTCAGTTTCATACTTGTTGATAGGATGGTTGTCTTCCTGTCAGTGGGTCTGGGCTGAGCTCTCTTGCTGGGAGGCTACCTGCTGGCTCCTCTTGGGATTCTTGCTGAGTGTAATTTCTCCACGCTCAGTCAATACACAGAGTTGTTCTGCTGTGTCTGAGCTGCTGCTGCAGTGCAGCTGGAATATCTTATTGCTTCCTGTGCCAGTGTCTCCCCTCTGCCACACAGTCTGACTCATTTCTCTTCTTTTCCAAGTGCAAATCGATCATAAACTCAATGCCTGAGTCACTCGTGCCTCTTTGGGGGGAACTGAATTGTAATATAAGTATGATTCCAGCTAGCCAAGTTTGGTTGAACATCAG
Organism: Genypterus blacodes; assembly: GCF_046128005.1. Taxonomy (NCBI): domain Eukaryota; kingdom Metazoa; phylum Chordata; class Actinopteri; order Ophidiiformes; family Ophidiidae; genus Genypterus; species Genypterus blacodes. Next base: position 25,977 of record NW_027466943.1, on the reverse strand, counting down.
GATTAAGGTCTTGAGTACTGTCTCTCTTTCCTGTCCAGGTGATGTCATCAACCTGGGTGACAGGCAGCTGACGGTTCTTCACATGCCTGGTCACTCTCGGGGGAGCATCTGCCTGCACGACCGCGACAACAAGCTGCTTTTCAGCGGAGATGTGGTGTATGACGGCGCCATGATCGACTGGCTCCCCTACAGCCACGTCAGCGACTACATCAGCAGCTGTGAGCGGCTGGTGGGGCTGGTTGACAGCGAACAGGTAACCAATATGTGGGAAGTCTTAGCGTTTGATACACAGTCACTGTCTGTTATTGTACTAATTGATCTTGTTTTGCTCAAGGCAACCAATCAGATCATCTGATTTGAATGTAACCATCTAGAGTTTGACGTCATAACTGATGACTCCAAACTGCAGCTAGTGTTCTAATAATATGTCTGTGTCCATCAAACAGGTTGACCAAGTCCTGCCTGGACACTTCAACACTTTTGGTGCCAAGCGTCTCCACCGGCTTGCATCCACCTATATCAACAGGGCCGCAACGTGCCCGGCAAAGTTTTCCACGTTCGCCTGGAGGACGGTGGCCGGCGTGGTGCTGCGGGCGTCCAACCCCCGGAGCGTCTGCTAATGAGAGAGGGGCAGGGGGGGAGGCCACGGGGCTGCAGGAAACACAAGCACAAGAACACAACATATTTATTCAATACAGTGGACAAGATTAAGGGTGAGGAGGGGGAGGGGGCATGGAGGGGTGGGGGGTGGGCTCTCCTCATATATCTATAAATTGATGTAACATTGTTAATTTACTTATGTAATCCAACAGAATTCATATTATTGCCAAACTTTGTCTACAATGTGCACTTTGGGTTACATGAGTCAATAATCCACATCATATGGAGTATTTAATGTAAATGATTTATTTGTGTAATTCTGTTATATGATAATGATGGAGATGTATTGTTGGATTGAATATGGTTAGATGTGTTTTTATACTTAAAGGAACTGTGTAGGTACAATGGCACAGTACTGGTGTTAAGTCAGCACTGCACACACTAAGCAGGGAGTGTTTCTCTATGCACATCACAATGCTCAGTGAAAACTCAATGTGTACTACCTCCCATGTTTGTATCGGTGCTTTGTACTGTGGAGCGATCCGAGGCTTTGCAGAGGAAGTGCTGCTGATTGATTAAAGCCTCTGTTCTACGCTGCCTCTCCCGATGCTTCCACGCCTCAGACCGCTGGACGTTTCCATCTAATTCCATCATTGGCACATTCGTGCGAGACCGACTCTCCGGTGGGATTTGGTGCAGAGTGGAGGAAGAGATGCAGAGCAGAATATGATCCAACGTTTTGCCGTTTGCAGGAAGCTTTCAGGTTGTTTTCTATTCAACTGAAAAATGCTTCACCCACTGCAGGACAAGGAGAGGAATGCTTTCTCCTAAATACGTTCCATGCCTTTGCAGCGTCGGGCATTTCTGCCTTGTTTGCAGTCTCACTATGTCTGCGTGTGTTTCCTCCTCCAGAGTCCAAACACATGCAAGTTAGTCTCTATTTCGCCTAGGCAAGAAAGAATTTGTCCTTTGGTTAGAGACGCTAGATGACTTTGTAATCTAATGTAGGGATCAAAATAGAACAGGGGCAGATACATGGAATGTCAATACTGTATTTCCATGACAACTTAAGCTACATATTTATGATTGTAGATGATTTCGACTTAGTTTGGACCATAAATTCCAGACTTTTACAACAGAAATTTGTTGGAGTAGTAAGTAGGCCAGTGTTCATAGATACAGTAGATGAGGCACAAACAGCAGGAGACAGATGTGAAATGATAAAGCATTTATTATAATTAATGTTATATTATTTTAACAAGATTTCCACATTTCTCCCGTCATGTTGGCCCTCTAGTACAGCGTGCATGCAGAACACAAAGCCTGCCAACACCAGAGAAGATAAAACTCTTGCAAGATTATAACATTCAATGTTATCGCAACAGTTAAAGATCTGCACATCATCTGTTAACATTATGGTACAATCATATATCAATATAGCCATATTTATAACAAAAATCAATCATGTAAAATACATTTCTAAACAAAAAGGAAAAAAAGGAAAAGAGGTGTATTTGTTAACTTATAAAAATTAATTTACAGTAACAAATGCTGTTGTCTTAGTACAAATGGTGTCTGAGCTCCAAGAGGGAGAAACTGCTGAGAGTCCACAGTAAACGCAGTAAGAAGTAAAGAAGCTTCACTGCAAACACACACACACACCGTGGTCTCAGCGTGAAGATTTGGCTTTGACGGGACCAGAAGCGACAGCTGTTAAGTGGCAGCAGCGTCCAGATGTCAATAAGTTAAAATGAAGAAATATGGCAGTGTAAAGACATTTCACTCCTCTGCTTACTGTGCCTGTGTGATGGAAGGTGGATGAAGGTAAACACTTCAATTTAACTATAACACAGCCATCATATCTTTATCTGTCAGAAACATTTCCTATGTTGCATATTATTTGTTGGACGGGCGTTTCACATTGTATCAGAGTTTATAAAAGCAGGTACCTCCACTCTCATGCTGCAATACTGAAGTGAGTGAGTGAGTGAGGCTTAGGTTCAAAGTATTAAACAAACTTTTTTAACATTAAATGATGAGATCCTATGCAGAGTAAGAAGGTGAATGCATATGTTTACCCTGAAGAGATCACAGTCACAACCAGTACAGTAAATACGAGCACTTGCATTACAGTTAAGCTTCTCACATCATCTACTGTACTTGCTTATCTCAAGTAGTTGAGCCTCTTAACTCCCAATCTCAAATCATGCAAGAAAAACAAAATAAACTCAAACTAAATGCTGCATAGTATTTTTCAGAGAGCCATCTGTGTGAGAGTATTGGTAGATATCACAGTTACAGGCAGCATACATCCATTCCTTTCAACTCTGGGCCCTGATTACGACATTTTCAGCTTAGCCACATGCTCGCTGGCTTTCATAGCACAAACACTGCAAACATTACTGAGGAGAGACGAGATGAGAAACATCCAGTCACTATATTGCTAGTGCATTATTAAGAGACGACCCAGAAACGACACGTGAGGAGCCAAGGCTGAATGCAGAGGATAAAATAAGAGTTTCTTTCCAGTTTGATGATTCAAATCCCATGTGTGTGTGTGTGTAATGCCTTAGTCCTCAGCTTTAACGTCTCCCAAGCAGCATGATCCGTCATTTCTCAAAGAAAGAGCCCAGTAACCTCCCATTTAGTCTGCAAAATGTTGGCGACCCGGCAGAGAGAGCAGCCTGCACAGTGTCGCCTGTCTAATGTGTTAGAAGACGTTCCAGTTTGCTCCTGGGTGGATTGGGGGAGGTGGTCCTCCATGATCTATCCTCCGCCAGGAAGCAGGAGAGAGGAAGCTTGTCCTCCTCAGGACTCTGCACATGGCTTAGCAGGTAGCATGAGGTCATTTCACATATGTTAAGCCAGTTAAACAACGGTTTGATGACTGCTGCCAACAGCTCAGTATGAATCTCCACTTCATACCTGACTTTGGAGCCAGTTGCGAGGGTCAAGTCTGGCCCTGAGGTTCCTGAGGCTGCGTCGAGCTGGGGAGGGCCTGGAGAAGGGAGCTCCCTCGGACGACTCGGGGCTGTGGCTCCCCTCGCTGTTGCTTGAGCTGTTGCTGGAGGTGGAGCTGGAGCAGGAGAGCGTCGTCTGCGTGCTGTGCGGCGACCGAGGTGACCGAGAGGAGACCGGGGTGAGCAGCGAGGAAGGAGGAGGCTGGCAGGAGCACTGGAAGGCCCCTCCACCTCCTCCTCCTCCTCCTCCTCCATACCCCCTGCCTCGGAGTGTGCTGAGCTTTGCGTCCAGTGACAGAGTGCGTGGCCTCAGGCGCGAGGGCGAGGACGACAAGAGGGAGAAGCTGGAGGGAGGCTCAGCCCAGCCGTGGTGCAGGGAGCAGGGGCTGGTGCTGCAGTGGCTGTCGCTGTCTGAGGTCAGACTCGCGTCTGAGGACAGCAGGCCCAGCTGCGGACAGCGGTGAGGGCTCGCAGGGCTCCGGGGCGGGCGGTGAGGGGTGTGGGGGCTATGGCCGGACAGGCGAGACGTACAGGGACGAGGGCGGCCAGCGCCTTTGGGGTTGTTTTCCTCAAACAGAGACATCCAGGTGGGAGAGGTGCCCAGCTGGCTGCGGAGCTCCAGCTCCTGCATCCTCCGTGCCAGGATGTCAGAGACCGTGCTGCTGAAGTCATCAGATGTCTCAATAACTGCAGCAGGGACAAAGCAAAACTCATCAATATATCATTTCATACCACTGCTCTGGATCCACTTGCTAAAAAATTAAATTAAGATTAGATTAAATATGGCAGAGTTTCATTAAATTGGATTGGATTTAGTTTTTCAGATTTGAAATGAATGAGCAATCATGATCAAAACCGTCCCATTGAACGTGTGGATTCTCTACGCAAGAGTCATGTTTGCATTTTACATTGCATTTCAATGTGGTGAAACATTATTCTAATATCTGTCATTGCATTGGTGGAGGGAAATAATTTTCCTCTAATTTATTCTTGCCATCCTATTAGATGGACACTAACAGAGAGAAAGTGTCTCATTACAACTGCTGATGTGTCTTCATGTTTGGTCCTGTGCTATATTTATCCAGCTCATCCTCGATTGCCAAAAGGGGATGAGGAGATCCGGATGAATGAATTTATTAGAGATTCACAGAGAAATATGACTGCAGTGATCAGATTCCATGAGGCCTCGTTCCTGCTACTTCACCTGTCGTTGTAATAAGACGAAAGCAGAGCGCGAATCTCAGCAGACACAGCGTTATCCTGCAGCAGGAGACCCTCACAGGAGGGTGTGGCAAGAGGGGCTGCCAGGTTAGGAAGAGTGGAGAGGGAAAGGTGGAAGTGGACAGGGTGTGTTATCAAAAAGTCAATAAAGATTGATGAGGGTTAAAGAAAATGAATGAGTGAGACGTTAGGGAGGGAAGAAAGTCTCATTCAAGGATAAAAAATGATTCACCAAGATGAATTTCAAAGCACAATTTGATGGAAAATATAGTGGCGATCATGAATAATGAAATAAGGGAAATAATAAGAAAAGGGGGTTAAAATAAAAAGACGAAACCAGAGTGATGGATTCAGGACACACGGGGAAGGAAAGAGAAAGAGAGAAACAGAAGACAGTGTGAGTGAGTCAGCAGGTCAAAGGTCAGACTCGTTCTGTCTATGTACGGCACAGTGAAGTGAAGCAGAGAGCTGAGAGAGAGATAGAGAGACAGAATGTCAGAGAGAGAGAGAGAGAGAGAGAAAGAGAGAGGGACAGAAAGAGAGGAGAGAGCGAGAGAGAAGGAGAGCGAGAGAGAGAGAGAGACAGGGGAACCTTCAATGGCGACAAGCGTCTCCTCATGCTTGTGGACCCAGAGAGTTAAAAGCGTTTCACAGCCTCATGCAGAGTCAGAGTGACGTTCTCTCCCTGATTTCAGAGCAACAAGGTAAGCAAAAGCCGCTCGTTTCCATCTGTGGAGGCGCTCTTACCCATTTCGTGATAGAGTGAACCCTGTTTTGGAGTGACAGGGGCCTGTTTCCTTGGAGATGGCATTTCAATCTTCATGAGGTCATCACAACACTGCTTCCACTGGCCTGTTAGGAAGGAAGGAAGGAAGGGAGGGGGGGAGACGTCACCTTCAGTGGGCTGGCACACGCCTGTAGACGTGAACACAAACACGCTCTTCCTCTGTACTCACTCATGTCATAGAAGTGCTGCCAGAAGGCTTCCATCCAGCGGTGTGTTTCCTCGCGGCCCTCTGTGGTGAGCGTGTGTGTGACCTCTTCTCCTCCATACTGGTTACTGATGCATATCCTCTGCCCTTTACTGTGACAGTCCTTCTCTGACGCACGGATTCTCGTCTCCTGGAGCACGGCAGAACATAATCAGTGACTACAAAATGAACAAATGTCAGTACTTGTGAATGGAAGTGATTATGTGCTGCTACACGTGATGATTACTACAATTGGAGGTCCCTCACTGAAAATAAGCACTCCCTAATAAAGACACTAATTAGTCATCTTCCAAACCATTTCCCTTCGGCAATTATCCAACAATAGGTGCAGACTCCCAATTCCCACCTCCTCCATCTGTCTCCGTCTGCGTCCTGACCACCAGGTGGCAGTGTTGATCCACTGACTATCAGAGGGACTTGAGAGTTTACTGATCTAATCTGTGTGATTTAGCTCCGGCTCCACTCTGTGCTGAGGGTCAGAGGCGACAAATGACCAAGTAAGTCGCTGTGGAAAGAATGATGGAACCCCCCGGGGCCACAACACACACACACACACACACACACACACACACACACACACACACACACAGGAAGTAAGATGATTACTGGCCGACTGACTTAAGTAAAACGGAGGGATGAAAGAAATCCTGGTTTAGCTTTTAGGTCTCGTTTGTTCTCAGCTATGAAGGCATGAGGGCTAAGTGCCTTGCTGGAGGGCATCTTATCAGGAACCTCACGAAGAAACTCAGACTCTCCTGGGAATGATCCACATAACCGGGTCCCTCTGATGCAGGCCTATTACAGCCTGAAGGGGGGAGGATGGAGGTGAGTGTTTCTGCTCTGGTATGATCCCATCACTGACCTTGTTAATTGCGATAGTGAGCGCCGGTTCAATGCTGGCCTCCACGTCTTCTTGCCGGTGGTAGCAGAAGAGGCTTGTACCTTTGAGAATGGCGTGAACTCTAGTCCAGCTCTGAGCGTCGCCCACCAGCTGCTGCGTGACGGAAAGAATAAAAGAAAGAAAACGGCAAAATGAGAAGACGTGGAAGAAGGGCCATCACTGATCTGGCACACACACACACACACCTGCTGACATACCTTGACTTTTAAGCATCCACTCATCATCTGTTGGTTCATACAGTGAGGCTGAGCTGCGAGGCGACAACACACACTTCCATAGAGGGGCAGCCAGTATGAACACTCCTCTGCAGACAGACAGACAGACAGACAGAGACAGAGAGAGAGAGAGAGAGAGAATAAACATTGTTTATCATTAAAAAATGCAAACCTTTCTATGCAAGAACATTCAGAAAAAGGAAAAAATGCTGCAACATTAACGGCTGTCAGCTGCAGTGTGTCACAAAGTGTAGCAATGAAACTTTACAGCAGACTGAAGGGCCAATGAATAAAACACTAGGGCCTGTGTGTGTGTGTGTGTGTGTGTGTGTGTGTGTGTGTGTGTGTGTGTGTGTGTGTGTGAGGGACTGGGCCCTTGTTAGCCCATATCATTACAGCTTTACACAGCAGTCACCTCGGCCAGCACAGACCTTTATTACTGTGACCTTGACAATGGCTGTCTGTCAAGAGAACGAAGAAGGAGGAGGAGGTGGAGTAAGGAAGGAGGGAGGTGGTGGAGTAAGGAAGGAGGGAGGAGAAGGTGGGAACAAAAGAGGAGGACAAAGGAGAGAGGAGGAGGAAGGAGAAAGGAAGAGAGAGGACAAGGAGGGAGGAGGAGGCGCTGTGCCCAATGTCGGAGTTAAAGGAAATTATTATAGAGGAAACGCGGAGACATTGATGAGTGTGAGAAGGACAAAAGCAGACAGATGGTTCCTCTGGCAGAGAAAGATGGCGGAGAAGAGGAGACAGGTTGATGGACGCCGCCCCCCACTCACCATTGCCTGAGATGGTGAAGTCGTGTGTGCGAAAGCTGTCCTGGACGTGCAGCAGGGACAGCGTGGTGTGAGCCAGCAGGTGGTACTTCGGCCCCCTGTCAACACAAACACACAGGAAATGCTATGTTCAATCTTTACAGCATTCACCCTGAACATTTCCATCACGACTGAACATGTGCAGGGGACGTACGGCACAGAGGGGACGGGCAGCAGCAGAGGCGACGCCCCTCCGTTGCTGACAGGGCTGCAGGCTCCGGGCTCCATTGCAGCACGCAGCTTCTTTCCGGACGTGCGGCCCAGCGAGGAGCTCAGCTTGCTGGCCAGCTTCCTGGGCGTGCTCCCTGCTGAGTAGTCGTCCTCCGAGCAGCAGCTGTACAGCTCCACACGCAGCTCGAAGCCAGGTCTGGCGTCGTTACTGCACACACACACAGACGGTTACGAGTGTCAATCACGACGGCGCCTGTGAGTGATGTGTAATGGCGTCAAACTCACAATACGATGGTGTTGTCAAAGCAGATATCGGTGAGCGTCCGGTCCACGATCACCATGTCTGTGTCGAAGATCTCCCCGCCGAGCTGCAGCAGACAGAAGACCGCGCAGCGATGGAGCTCTGAGACAAAGGAAAGGTGAGACGGAACTTTAGCCAGATAAAAATGAAGAAGATGAAGAGCAACTCCACCTCCAACAAAACAGCAGATGTGGAGGACAGCGGTGTGGCTTTAATTACAGCGAAACCTCATTATCAGCTTCACCTGCAGCCTGCCGAGGCGTACGTGCTCAGCTGCTTTAACGAGGACGAGAGAGAGGATGTTTCGGGCCCCCGAGGACAGAGTGGAGCTAGAGGAAACACGCTGAGGGTGAACTTTCTAGGCCAGTTCAGGAGCAATAATATCAAGGATCCATTACGGAGCTGAGAGGTGCCGTGTGAAGGATGAAGAGGTTGGAGAGGAGCCATATGCAGGTTCACATTGAGACGTCTGATGGCAACAGTTACCTTGCAATTAATGTCTCTTTCCTCATCAAAGCAGAGGAGGTCAACAAGCCTGTTCCTCATTTAAATTCATGTTTGGAGCTAAAAGCGCTGAGAGCATCGTCTGCCTCAGCTTATAAATTTATCATTCTACGTGTGTGTTCGCAGTTTTGGTTGTGTGTGATAAACGCGCCTCCTCCACTTCCTCCTCCTCATCAGCGCCTCCAGGTCCAAGTTTATGTCTCAGCGCGCTTAACAACCTCGCCTAACAGCCTCATTAAGCCGGGCGGAGAGTCGCGACCTGCGACCCGTCTCTCCTCACGAGTTCATTTACATTCACAGGTCGCACAGATTAATTCCATTCAAGTCGCACGAGGGGGAGAGAGAGAGACAGAGACAGAGCACGTAGAGCCTTTAATGACCACACAGGGGTGAGACCTTACTCGTAACCTCATTACATCATCAGGACCCCAAGGTGGACTCATAAGCAGCTAAACACTAAAACACAGAAGCGCCTGTCAAAACTAAACATTCACTACAATCTGCTTCTCTGTAATAATCCACAGGACAGAAAAACCTACTTTTACTTTCCACAATGACCTAGTTCAGTGATCTGTGGACTGGCACACACACACACACACACAGATAGCACTAGTTTGTAGTATGAAACAGTCGTAAACGTAGCATAGCAGGGAATTCAACTTTAAACACACTGAGCAGAAGTGTGTTTCAGGGTCTAAACGGAACCCTTGGTGGCCGTTCGGGGGGGGTCACAGTGCTGCGGTGATAGAGACTCGCACAGCCGATACACAAAAACATCATTTCTTATTTCACTCTGGTGTGTGTGCGCCATCTCACATCCCTCAGGGAGGAACATCATTGATAAAGCCTCCACGTGTGAAGCATTTGTATGCGAGCCTTCGGTGGATTTGCGGCTCCTCACCTCCTTTGTTCTTGAAGTACTCAGTGTCTTTCCACATTAGAGGGATCCGGAGATCTGTGAAGACAACAGATGGAGGGATTGGACCAGAAAAATGTTAATGGCTCTTGTTGTCTCATGTGTGTGTCTGGATATCCAGGACCCAGATAAGAAAGCAAACACAAATACACACACACACACACACTCATTGATATTCCTTCCTTCTCATCACCATCTGAAAACAAACCGTAGCAGTAATAGCAGTAATTCCTCCTCCCTCTCTTACCCGAGATGGCGACTTTGCCCTTGCACGGGTGTCTGTCGTCCATCGGTCCGGCGTCCGACGACCTCCTGGTGACCTTCTGCATCACCTGGGCCTCCTTCATCCTCTGCAGCTCGGACATGTAGGCCATGATGCGAGTGCTGCAGGTCTGCAGGCTCTTGGCCGCCTCCAGGGCCTGGTCCCTCTGCGAGCAGGCCGCCAGCAGCTTGCAGGCCCCGTCACGCATCCTGATCTCATGGTCGATCTTCTTTTGGATGTCGCTGTCCTGCAAGGGAGGACGAGGGGGAGACGAGGGAGGGAGGGAGGGGAGAGAGAAAGGGTTGGAGACTTTAATCACAGATAAGGGATTTGATACTTCATTGCCTGCCTTACTCGCTGTATTAAGTCAATGTGACCAAAGGAGGAAGACATTACAAGACGAAGGTGAGAGACAAATGGGGGCGGACATCAGCATGAGCTCAGGTAACGTGAGACATTTTTGGCAATAATAGAACAATTTTAAATGAAGGTCAAAGGTTTAATATGTAGATTGCCTTGTTCATGTGTGTGTGTGTATGTATGTGTGTGTGTGTGAGGCAGAATGTTAAAAATGTGTGGACAAGGGATTGTGTGAAGTTTGCTGTAGATTAAAGGTCTCTGGTGGACACATTAGCAGGGTGTGACGCTGAAAGAGCTGCAGTTTCTTGTGCTTACTGGTGTGTGTGTGTGTGTGTGTGTGTGTGTGTGTGTGTGCGTTTCTTACTCAGCTGAGCAGACACATAGATGCTGAATCATTTAACTCACACTTCCGCACCACACACACACACACACAGCGTGAGCAACATAGCTCAAGTGAGAGAATAAAGAATGAAGCTGTCAAACACTGGATGTCTGCAGTCCAACACACACACACGCTGCAGACACACACACACACACACACACACGCTTACTGATTTATGGCCACTGTTCGTCAAAGGAGAAAAGAAAATAACCTCCAAAAGTTGGAGGTGGTTTATATGAGGCTTAAAAAGATCCTGCACGCACACACACACACACACACACACACACACACACACACACACACACACACACACACACACACACACACACACACACACACACACACACACACACACACACACACACACACACACACACACACACAGGGCGTTTAAGGTTTGCTGTCTGTGTTCCATTAAGAGGAAACGCGATGCAGAGTTGAAAACACAAGACGCATGAAGGAAAATGGAAAGACAAGCGAGAGGAAAACAAAACACACAAGGTGACTGACGGGGACGAGGAGGAGGAAGAGGGGGAGGAGGAGGAGGAGGACAGAGGGACAACAAGACAAAGACGCAAAGACACAAATCAAAGCAAAAGCACAGCAGAGTCGACCTTGAAGAGTTTGTCAGCACTTTTAAAAATCCAAAGCAGCATCGACCGGACCAACATGACGTCATAAACTGTGCTGCTCCCTCTGCTGCTGTGTGTGTGTGCGTGTGCTTATTCGTCTCTCCTCTCTAGCAATACATTAGCAGGCTTACACTTTCCCCACAAATGTGCATTCTAATCTCCAACTCTCCCTCTGCCCTTCATCTCATCCATCCATCCATCTGCACCGACCCTCCACGCCCACATTCATCCTCTACCTTTCCCTTGTTCTCTCTCTCTCTCTCTCTCTTATCCACTCCCCTTTCTCCTCTACCTGTCCTCCTCCCCCCTCATGGTTTGAGCCCTACATCCAGCATCCCAGCATGTGTGAGCACTGAGACGTGGGAGCGACTGCCTGCGGTTTGGACGCAAGAAAACACTTTCACTCATCCGGACACACAAGGACTCCGGCTTGGACGCGGGACAAACTGGGGTGAGGGATTATTTAAAACCTTGTTTTGGTGGTGAAAGCTACGCAAACAAGCTGTAAATCAAACTCCAGATCGAAATATTCCGTCTCAATTCCAAACCACAGACTGAAGCATCGATGCAGAACCTTCCCCTGAAGCGGTCGGACGCTCAGGATCCATTTCAGTAATAACAGGGTGGGATGTTTGGGGGAAATGATCAGACTCCACTGGTGTGTTTACATCAGTGTGACTGAGAAAATGTCCAGAAAATGTCCACAGCATTTAACTACATACACACACACGTCTGCAGCACACAAGCAGCAAATAAAGTTTAGTTTTTAAGGTCAGTTTGTTTACTATTCCTACTACTTTGTCTTACTAGTGACACAGTTCTGCAATGTGACAGAGAGAGAAGAATTGTAGAGGACATACAGGGTTTATATAGGAGAAGAGTCAAAATAAACAGCAGCAGACGCACAGAGAGAGAGAGACGGAGAGAGAGACAGAGAGAGCGAGAGACAGAGACAGAGCGAGAGAGAGAGAGAGCAAGAGCGAGAGTGAGAAAGAGAATGAGAGAGAGACAGCCAGAGAGACACAGAGACAGAGTGAGAGCGATTGAGAGCGAGTGAGAGTGAGAGAGCTAGAGCGAGAATGCACAGCTTATATGCGTCCAAATGTCCTTGTCAATAGAGGCAACACACAGCGCGCTGCATGCTTCACTGAGCCTGAGGCTGCCGAGCCAGCTAGGAAGGGACAGACACACACACACACACACACACACACACACACACACACACACACACACACACACACACACACACACACACGGACGTACTGGAGGAGGCGTCACCCACATGCATTGCCGTGCAGCAGGTCTTACAGTGACCTCGCTCTGTATTTATAGATGCTAAATTAACAGGCTTCTTCTTCTGGGGATCTCAGATTAGAAGAAGAAGAAGAGGAGCAACAGAGATCTAAACTCTGATCCTGACTCCTGCTCTATGTTACACACAGCAACAACTTAAACACACGCAGCGCTAATCAACAAATGCAACAACACACACACTTGTCTCTTTCACACATGCACACGCTTACACACTGAACACACACACACTGATTCCCTGGCACAGTGACTGGTGGCAGTGGTGGTGTGAGACCAGCGGGTACTGCAAGACAGAGGACCATGCAGCTGTGGATGAGTGACAGGGTGCGTGATGGGTAAACTGGCAGCCATGGGGAGAAGAAGGAGATTAGGAAGAAGAGGAGCCCGGATTAAAGAGTGAGGGGGGGCGGGAGATGAGAAGGAATATTATAAAGAGGAAAATCAGAAAGTGAATTTGTGAGGAAAAATGTGAGGAAGACAAGTGGGCAGGAGAGACGTCAAGGTGCCGAGCTGGGGAGGAAAGAAGGGAATGCGACGGGAAAACAGGAAGGGGAGACGCTCATCAGGAGCCGCAGGGAGAGAGGGAGGGAACCTGAGGCATATGGCTCTAATGGAGGATAAAACAGAGAACCTACAAGGGAAAAATACCTCAAATCTACGAAGAGACACAAGGAAGAAGAGGAACAGCTGGAGAGGCGACATAACCATCAAAGTAATCATGTGTTTGCGGCAATATATAGATGTATCAATTATTTACAGTAATGCCTGATGTAGGTTAATGTAATGTAATGTGTGTTCTATAAATGAGGCAGTTACACACACGGAAACAGAAACGCAATAGATAAATAGATAAATGGTTGAATAAATGAGGCGTGTACAACAATATTCATTTTACGATGATGCTACTTCAAAGAAGAGCTCTCGGACACACACAAACACAGACACACACACGTAATGGCGTCGGTAACCTGAAGCCTCAGCAGATACCAGATGGTCACTTCCTCTGGCACCTCGCTGGCTCTAGTGTGTGTGTGTGTGTGTGTGTGTGTGTTCGGTGTTGATCCTAACTCGTCTGTCTGTTGGGTTTGTTCTCACACACACACGCCGACGGACACGCTGGTTGGGGATTTGACGCGGCTGCAGATGGTGTGTAATGGTTTGTTTACGATGTGTTGTTCCGCGTCAGTCGGCTTTCCTGTTCAGATTACTGACCTTTGACCCCCCTGACCTCGATCTGTGTTCCAGACCAGACGGCTGCACAAGTAAAGCATGCGGTCAGCCCCAGCACGGCCCGCTACTGTGTGTGTGTGTGTGCCAGCCAATACATGACAGTTAGTGAACATGTGATTCGCTGTGATTGGAATTTTGTTGATATTCCTCAACAAGAACTCAGGGTGATCGTTATATAAACACAAAAACAGCACAAACATTCACTTTATGAGAAGGGAAGCGTGAATTCTGCGTCTTCTTTGTGTTTTTGTAAATGTAGATTACAACTCAGTCCCTTTATATTCAAACCTCGCTACAAGCGGGCGCTAACTGAGGGGGGCGGGCTTGCCTGGTTGGGTGGAGCCAGCAAACCACCTCTCCGCCTGTGGAGGTTCAGCTATAAGATGTCCAGAAATATGTTCACCAGATTCCATCTTTACACAATAATGTGCACATGTTAAACCACACACACACACACCAGACTCCTCACACTGGAATGGCTTTGAAGATGGAGGGTTGTTTCTCGCTCCACAGGGAACCAACATGTCTGCTGATCTTTTATTTTCTGTGATATGAATTTCCGACCATGAGCTTCAGTTGTTTGTTTTGTCGAATTCAAGATGCCACAGCTGAGCGACGACAACAACAGATGATAAGAAAAGGAAGGGAGAGAGAGAGAGAAAGAGAGAGAGGTGATATGACAACAGAGGGAAACAACAATGGCACGACACACACACACACACACACAAACGTCCTGCCATCACATGCACACACAAACAGAAATAGGCCAAACACACCAGCATGTTCACACATTAACAAGCAAACGCATGGAACACAGACGCAGAAAAAGCCAGACGCAAACACAAGTGTGCCCTCTCACTTACAGACACACACACACATACACACACAAAAGCCAGTATTGTGCAGTCATGGCCACTCCCAAACACTGACGGACTCCGCTGACCAAAGTCTGCAGGCTTTCAATTAGCCGGCCGCAACTATGTGCCTCGCCCTCCTACTCCTCTCCACCCTCTTCCGCTACTCTCCCCCTCTTCCTCTCTCTCTCTCCTCCACACCCAGAGCCCGGCGGCCGTTATAAGGATGGAAAGAAGGGTTAAGAGGAGGGATGGAGGAGGAAGAATCGATAGTAATTCAAAAGGGAGGAAGGATGAGGAGGTCTGAGGTTTGAGGTAGAAGGAAAGCTGAAGAAGAGAAGGAAGAATAGGAGCAGACCACTTACTACAGCAGGTAATAGACAACACATACTAGTATCACACACACACACACACACACACACACACTGGCTGGAGTTAGATTTGGAGAAAACAGAAACCAGACAAAAATAAAACCCCACAAAACAGTCGCTACAGTGCTTCAGACTGCAGCTGCTAGGGAACCATGACACACACAAACACACACACACAGGAACGTACACAAACACACAGGAACACATAGAAACGCACAGATACACACAGAAACTACAACACAGAGGAGGAAGTCTGGGTCCTGGGCTATGACAAGATGAAGAGTGGTGAGAGAGAGAGGGGGGGGGCAGTAACTGGGTGGGGTATATTTGCATTTGCCTTTTTATGACACCAAAGCAGTCTGAACCAGCTCAGACCCTGGAGACACACACACACACACATCATACAACACAAAGCCATCTTTCGAGCAGTTTACCAACTCTTGCCATGCACGCGCACACACACACACACAAACGCGCGCACACACACACACACACACACACACACACAGCTTATGCATTCAATTATTCGCTGACAATACACTGCTTCAGCTCCGCTCTGCATGGCAAACTCTGTGTGTACCTTTGTGTGTGTGTGTGTGTGTGTCTTTTTTGACTTTGCAGCCAGCTGTTCTCTCACAAAGGCGGAGTGTTCCACTGCAGCTGGGTCGCCGCATACCGGGGGCGGAGCTACAGCAAAGAGCTTCTACAATCACAGAAACAATGCATATGTGTGCAAATTAAATGGATACGTTTGCATGCGCGCGTGCGACCGCGTGTGTGTGCGTGTAAGTGAATCCGGGTGTATCCTCCCAGTGTGCTTGCAAGTGCATTTCTTTTATAGCTGGAAGCTTTAAGCAGAGCAGCGCGGGAGTGCATTTCAAGCTATAAAGCAAATTTGTTTAGGGCTGCGAGAGACAACAGGGAGCTTAGAGTCTTGCCAAGTGGTGATCACTCGTACAATTTATAGGCCCACTAAAGCTTGATTACTCACACACACACTCGTCTGCACACTCAGCTGAACACACACGCTCTGCATTCGCATGTAGCAACACACACTGGGAGACGGAGGCCGGAGAGCCGAATCATACGGAGACGCCAGAGAAGTCTGTGAGCATATGTGTGTGTGTGTGTGTGTGTGTGTGTGTGTGTGGTCGCTCAGCAGGTACATTACAAGCCGCCAGTTGATTTATGAAACGGTGTGCGCAGGTTCCAGACCCCAGACTCATAAATAACTGTGGGCTGGTTAAAACATGGTATAGATGGAGGCTGTGAGGTAGTTTATTACAGCCAAGAAACAACTCTGATAACAGCAGAGCGCCCGCCTGCTCCTCGCCTGCCTGCCTGCACGCTCCTCCTCCTCTACATCACACCGCTAAAACACCACAGGGACACACACACACCGGGCTGCGACAAGAGAAAGAATCATAACGTTCAGGGTGGAATAAATCACATATTGAAGAGCAAAACACAAAGAAAAAAAACGTAATGATTCTCTCCAGCCATCAGCTCTGTGTATCTGTTGTGTCCTAGTGTCCCCTCACATGGACAATGTCTGAGAGGAGACACAGAGCAGACGGGAGGCGTCCCAGAGTGTCTTCCAATTCCAATCGAATGGCGATGGGGAAGAAGCTTAATGAGCGTAATTGGCAGGCGGGATGTTCTGAAGGCCTGCAAGAGATAATTAATGGAGTCCACCAGTGCGCACACACATATACACACTATTACTACGCCGCACTGCAGGTTGGCACGGATTCGACGACTACGAAATGAGCTGGTAGAGTCTCATTAGCTGATGAGTTTGTCGCCCTTATGAGAGACGGCAGTGAAGTGAAGAAGATGGACGCAGGGTAAATTCATTAACAGATGTGAGAAGCGAGACGTTTTGACGCTCTGTCTTGCAGCTCGTTCTTCCTCCCATCTGAGGGAAAGCATCAGAAGAGGGAGATGGCGCGTCGCTGACGGCCGTGTGAGCGGCTGTGGCGGTGTACGCGACGCAACGTGTTCTCGCTAAACTCAGCGTGACGTCTGAGTGACAGACTGACAGCTCTCGGCGTGATGTGTCACCAGCACACACACCCACGGGGGTGGGTGGGGTGGTGGGGCGAGGGGCAAAGGGAGGGGGCGGGGGAGTAGGGGCATTCTCTGGGAACATTTTGGCGTGTTCAGTCTTCACTCTTCAGACTTTGATCGGAGCTGGACTGGCCGATGATTAGGCACAAGCTGCTTCAACAAAACCCCAATGCGACACGTGTGTGTGTGTGTGCGTGTGTGTGTGTGTGTGTGTGTGTGTGTGTGTGTGTGTGTGTGTGTGTGTGTGTGTGTGTGTGTGTGTGTGTGTGTGTGTGTGTGTGTGTGTGTGTGTTTGTCTTCCATCTGGGCTTGGATGCCAATACAGGCAGACCTTGAATCCTCTGTGAACATGCTACAATCTGTTTCATTGGGAGTCAACTTCCTCAAAAAAAAGAGACAGAGGGAGGGACAGAGGGACAGGAGGAGGGAGACAAGGGCGAGAGGTCACAGCTTCCCAGGAGGGCCATCTCCTCCCTGCTGAGACTGGAACCACTAAGCTCCTTTTCTTCCACAGTGGAGCGAGAGGAGGAGGAAGGGTGGGGGCGGGGGGGGTTGGTGAGTTATCTCATTCGCACAGTCCCTATTTCTCGCACAGGCCTATATCCTCACACACACACTGCTGCTGCGGCTGTGCAACACACTCCACACATTCATAAAGGCCTCATTAGTTGACTTGACATTCACAAATAAGTGGACCCAAACCCCCACTGCTTAATGGTTTTCCCCATCATTTCAGCGTCACACACACACTCAAACACACACAGTTGTAGCACCAGTAATCCCAGGCTTTCCTCCTCGTCTGCAGCAGGATGAGGGAATCAGGGCTAATTAGCTCAGCCGGCCTAACCAGCACTTAAGCCTGCCAAACTCTCCTCCCTGTTGTCTTTCGCCTGCACTCTCTCGCCTGTGATATAGAGGCGCACACACACACACACACACACACACACACACACACACACACACAGTCAAATCCGAAGCATACTGGGGCCAGATGATGTCCACATTAGTGCAGATAAACCTGGCAATGCATCATTTTGCACCATTTTAACCTAAGTGGTTACCTACCACCTAAGTGTTGAGAAATGTGAACTCTCTGAAGGGAAACATTTCATCATCGGCCTGTAAACACTCGTCACTGCATCACAGATTCACGCTGGTGCTCTTTACTTACACCACACCAGTGAATCACAGCGACACAGATGGCTCATCTGCATCCCTCTGCATCCTCTTCATCCTCTCCATCCTCCTCCTCCTCGCCTGTCCATTTATTACAAGACACCATGGCCCAAACCAAACCGGCCTCTTTTCATCCCTTCACTCCCACCCACATATTCACAGCCTACATGCCAAAGCAGCCTCACTCGCCGACACGGTCATACACATACACACTTTAGAGAGCAACACCAGCAGCCACACACAGATGGGAAGATAATGATGATGATGATGATGATGAAGACTAACTGACAAGTCAACAAGTAAACACCACATTTCCACACCGAATGCTATTTTTGGCTATAGTTTGGTTCAAGATGGTTAAAAAATGATGAATTTGAAGACATTAGAAGACTTTGCACAGCGGAACCTTTTACATTTAGGATAATTTTTTGCAATTTAACAAAGCTTTTGATTAGGGATGAAAAATAAAATAAAAAATAAAAATCTAGAATTAGAGGAATTGTTCTCTTCTTCTCTTATTTTTTGTGCAGCATCTTCAGCTGCACAAGAGTCGTTTGATTATTAGTCATCACAATGTTGGAGCTCTATAATGGATTATTGTTATTACTGGCATTCTCCTAAATGAGCTTGTATTTCGCTCATATTCTCTGTTTACATGTTATGAAATGAGCTTTACAGTGTTAAAGCTTCATGTAATCTTCATCTCTGTGTTGCCGTGTTTCAGCTGCTCTGGGCTGTAATGAGACGCCGCTCTCAGGCTCTCAGGCTCCCAGGTGCAGTCGCTGCTGGTTTAATATCGCGGCTCACGATGGAAATCAGCCGCTGACTTTATTGTGTCGCCCCTGACCAATAAGCTGGGATGCATCTCCCTTTTATTGTCAAATAAAGTGAAAAGTGAAATGGAATGAAGCGGCACACACGTTCATGTTTTCTGCGCCTGCACACACAAAAGTCGTATTTCATGTTAAGTGTCCTGTAGTTGAAGCTGCTTTTATCTATCTCCATTATTCAGAACTGTGACGTCTGTTGCCTTATTTAGGCTGCACGGTCACACGTGTGTATGGAAACACACGTGTGATCTGCTGAGAGCGAGAGAACGACTACGGCCTTGAGTCTGTCTTGGGTCAAACAGACAAAGACAGTGTGTGTGTGTGTGTGTGTGTCCGTAGGGCACTATCGACTAGCGGGATCCCTAAAGTGAAGCAGCTCATTAGCATATTCATGAGGCTGCAGGACTTAAACTGAATTGAAGCAAAGCTGGACATCATTGAACCGACCCTGAACTTTAAACCCTCTGGGTGAGAGAAAAACAAGCAGGAAAGGCTAAAGACACTTACGCTGCACTTTCACACTAACACACTTTGATCACCCGCCGCCTCTTTAACCTGATCTGCACTGGACTGAGCCTGACTGTCAAAGTAAAGCCCGAGTATTGTCGGCACTGGAAGCTGCAGGACAAAAGACAGCAGACGGCCTAGGATGTCTCTGTGACGGACTGTTTTACACTCCTGTGGTATGCCAGTGATTAAACACTGAGCCTTGACTTTTTTTACTATCACATGGCAGTAAAAGCAGCGGGTGTATTTGTTTCACAGACTTGATAAACGACGGTCATATTAATGTCAGGGGGGACGCGTGTAAGGTGAGATCCTCCGTCACTGTGGCTCCCCTCCATCGCCACTTCACAGCACTTATAGCCTCCTCTGGTTACTAATGGGTCTTTACTGGCTTTGGCAGCGTGCGTGTGTGTCTGTGTGTGTGTGTGTACAGTATGTGTGCATATGAATACTTGTGTTTCAGGTCATAAACAGACCAAAAGAAAAGAGAGACAAAAGAGAAATGGGGAGGGGGGGCAGATAAGGGGGAGTTGAATTGACTGATGCGTGTGTGTGTGTGTATGAAATAGATGATAATGTGCAGTTATGTAATCTGCAGCAGCTCTTCTTATTACAATGACAGTAAAATCTGCAATGAAATTTTATTTTATTTGATAATTCCATAACGAGCTTCACTGTCCCGTGTTGGTGTAAGTAAACGGCGTTTACGAGACGTTTCCGCCCTGCCACTTCAAAACACAATTTACTATTTCAGCCTAAGAAATTTCATATTAAAGTGGGTTCATTCCATTTTATTGGCTTGTTCCTAAAATATCAGCGTGTACGTGGGGTTTTCCATAGTGGAACAAATGTGAGCGCTAAATATGACATCAGAACATAGGCCAGACATGTGTGAGGCTACTGGCATACTGGGATTTATTAGGCCACCACACACACACGCACGCACACGTAAGCACATACACACACACAACCTATATTAACACAGTTACTTGTCACAGAGTAAACATGTCTCCTTGTAACAGCAGCAGGCTACTTGCATGTCAGCCTGTAAATGTGCACCAGGCCTGATTCACATTCTCTCTCTCTCTCTCTCTCTCTCTCTCTCTCTCTCTCTCTCTCTCTCTCTCTCTCTCTCTCTCTCTCTCTCTCTCTCTCTCTCTCTCTCTCTCTCTCTCTCTCTCTCTCTCTCTCTCTCTCTCTCTCTCTCTCTCTCTCTCTCTCTCTCTCTCTCTCTCTCTCTCTCTCTCTCTCTCTCTCTCTCTCTCTCTCTCTCTCTCTCTCTCAAGAATGTGAAATAGTAAACACAGTGTTGTGTGAGTAGCATGATGTATGTGTGCTTGAGTGTGTGAAGCTGCATCTTTGATCAAAATTATTATTATCGATTACATTCAGCCATGGCAGCTTTTCATCAGGACGCCATGGGAGCAGCAGAGAGGCTACAAGACGGAACCATCCATTACATTAGATCTGTGTGTGTGTGTGTGTGTGTGTGTGTGTGTGTGTGTGTGTGTGTGTGTGTGTGTGTGTGTGTGTGTGTGTGTGTGTGTGTGTGTGTGTGTGCGCTGTGCTTCTCAAGAGCGATTCCACTAAGTAAACATAATCTGATCATAGCTGGACATGGAAGATGCAGCATAAGGACAAAGCAATACCTGTGCTCACACACACACACACAGCTGGCATTAGACGGCTTGTCAAGTCTCTCTGCAGAACTTACTGACAGTTTAGCATCTGCTTCCTCTAGTACACATAACAGGTAGACACGAGCCGGATCTGATTCGGGGACTAGTCTGTGGAATTGGACACTCTTCTTCACAACCATCAATCCACGCCGTCTCCCTCGGCATCACCGGGACATCGATCCCGCCTTATTGTCGATCCGTCTCTTAATCTGCCCGTCTATCCATGTGTCTGTCTCCCCTTGACTCTGTCCACTGAATCAGCACCGTCAGACATCAGGCAGGTAAACACACACGCTGCCTAACAGCGTCTCTCACTCTCCTGTCAGTCAGTTACCCAGCCATAGATCAGAAATGGGAGCATGAGGGAAAGAATGAGTGTGTGAAGAGTTAACAGATCTGTAATTGGCTGAGCAGAGAGGTGATGTTGTTGTTCTGCAGAGTGTAAGTGGCTCATTTTTCACACTCTTACTCAGACTCCTGCTCAAGAGGATGTGTACGCAGAAGAGTCCGAGTCACCACCACACCCCCCCCTAACAGCTGAGTAAAAGGCTGCAGCCCCCCCTCCCAACCTGGCATTTATGATAGGTGGACTAGCCCTAACCCAGGTTAGTCCACCTATCACAATACCAGAGGACAGAGGGACACACACACACCCATGGGAGAAGCGATGGACATAACAGCAGAGAAATACACACTGCATCCTGACCTCTGCTGCAGAGACACAGAGACCGAGCAGAGAAAGAAGAGAGAGAGACACACACAGACATGCACACACGCAAGAAACCTGACTGCAGACATGAATGACGGCTGTGGAGAGAAGGAAGAGGAGGAGGAGACACGGACAGACGCTCGCGGAGAAGACACTCGAGATGTATACTGTGATAAAATAGCGTGCGAGAGAGAGAGAGAGTAAGCGAGAGAAAGGGAGAGAGAGAGCGAGCGAGAGAGAGAGCGAACTGGGTGGACAGACGGAGGCTGCAGCTCCTCTGCAGCATTGAAGTGCTTATTGATTGCAAGACGAAGGCCGAAGGATTCTCTGCACCGGTGAAGGGACACAGGATGCTGACGTTTCCCCTGATATAATTACAAAGTGCATGGAAAGCAGCAGTGTGTGTGTGTGTGTGTGTGTGTGTGTGTGTGTGTGTGTGTGTGTGTGTGTGTGTGTGTGTGTGTGTGCATTGAGAAGCGTCAGGATGTATATTGCAGGCGCCTCCGTGGCTTTTTTGAAGAGTTTGGCACATAAGCAACCTTTTCCCTCCTAATAATGACTCTAACAGCAGAAGAGACGATGTGGAAACACACACTCACTCACAAGATTTCTCACACACACACACACACAAACAGGGCAGGGTGCTTCCCAGCGAGTGTAAAGATCACATCTGTCGCTCTGCGTGCGACCGATGCTGATGCAGGCGACCTTTGTAAAACCGACACCAAGCTCAAACTCCAGAGCGCTCCCTCACACCAGGAGGCTGCTGGGCAATCGAGAAAGAGAAAGAGAGACAGAGAGAGTTCATTATATATTTAAGTTGAATATAGGAAGTGGTGGGAGCCCCCAATCTGTCAGTCATATGAAGACAAAAACTAAGAAACTCCTAGTCACACACTGTCACACACACACATTTTAGCTTTCTTGGACAGCTCTTAAAGGGAAAGCACGGTTTTGGAAGCAGCTTTTCAGTGCTTCTCTGAAGTTATTCGATGCGCTCTGTGAGCCGTCTCCTGGAATAGAAACGTGAGTGTGTGGTGCATGTTGCTCTGCTGCATTATAGTATGTGGCGCTGCTCTGGCGTCAGAGCAGCAAATGAGGGGACGCCACCACAGCATCCCATTGGACAGGAAAATCTTGCAAAGGACTAATTTAACTCTGAGGACCGATTTAACTATAATAAAAATAGGAAATTGAGAGTTACAAACCTCCAAATGTTACGATTGACTCATTTGACCCACAGCACAAGTCTGCATCAGAAGCTACTAAATGCTTTGACACTGTGTTTGTATTTGCTTCTAAATCTAAAGCAATAAGCCAGAGAAAGTTGGTCAATCTGTAACTAAACCCCCTTTAGAAAGGTCACAATAATGTATTTAATTAGCATGTATCAATTCAATCTAGCATGTTTAATGGCAAGTGCCGTGTGAATGGACACATGTCAGGGTGACTCACTATTCAAATAAACATCAACCATCAACCACATCAGACATCGAACTGTTGGAAAAGTCGTAATTTCGCAATCCGGCTCGTAATTGATGAATTTAGACCCCAAATGAATCAGTTCGAGTCCCGACTTTAAACGCCTGATTCTTCACGCTAGTCTGGACTTGGTGTCGTCCGAACCGAGTGTCACTCCGGGAGACCCCGATCCAAGCTGGACCCCCCCCCCCCCCCAGTTGTTGGAATGACGGGAAGACGTCATTCCACTACCAACTACCTGACAAGTCGTAAACTAGCGCTAGTAAACACAAACAGATGAGTCTTACCCGCAGGTTGTTGGAGTTGCTCATCCTCACAGAGCAGTTCTTCGCTCTACCAACTCGCCAAACACTGGCAGAACAGCGCGGCGCTTTACGGATCCACACACACCCCGCGAAATGCCTTAACTCAGATTTTCCCGTGGGGGCAGATCCATTTATAGACTAATGAAACATCCAGAGGGGCAGGAAATAGCAGCCGACCTTACAAGTTGGATCGAATCCCGGCGCAGGAACAACGTTTGGGGACAATTTGGGGACGAGACCGAGTGTGTGTTCGGGTCCATCTCTCCGCTGTCATCGTCGGTTATTGTCGCCCTGTATGCTCCGGTGCGGACTCACTCAAACACACACACACACACTCTCTTTCTCTCTCGTTCTCTCTCTCATACACACACACCGCCAGCACAGGGTAGGATAAAAACGGACCGCCGGATGGACCAACCGGGAGCCGTTAGAGAGAAGGAGGGGCGGGAGGGTGGAGGCGCGTAATCTTCGCGCAGCTTTGCGCAATCACCGGGAAGAGGGACAATCTCTGTAAGAGGCGTTCAGGGACCCACCAGAGCTCCCCGAGGAGGCGTCCCAGGTACGGAAAGGATTCATTTGACTTTCACGTGAACAAACCGACAGAATGAGGTGATTTGATTAAGTAAGATGACTCCAGTCCGTCTGCTGCAGCACCCACAACTGTCGGATAGGCTCCATTAATAATCACTCAGTCAATAGTTAGAAAATGACAGTGAGTGGTGTAAAGCTGAGTGGGATTTGGCAGTCACAGCTCATAAGAGGCAGTAAGTCTGGAGCAAGTGTGTGTGTGTGTGTGTGTGTGTGAGACCCTCCCTAGCCTTCCTCCCTGAGCCGCCGCCCACAAGTGGAAAAACACTTTTACTTCTTTTCAAATATGACTCATTTTTTTAACAAGGCAACAGTCAATACACTGTTTGTATTCCTGAGCAGCATGCGTGATGAAGCCTGTTTCCCTCCTTTTCCCCCCTTTCTCTCCCTCTTTCTCTCTCTCCCACTCTCTCTCTCTCTCTCTCCCCATACATCCCTCCTTGCATCCACAGTTGAGAGGAGAAGCTGAACAGTCTCCAGGATGCATCGGTGCACACACAGAGACGACACAGCAGGTCGGTGGTGGTGCAACTCTATCTAGTGATAAATGCAGGATACAAGACAAACACAATCACAGCCATGGCAGCTGAGGACCAACTCAGGTCATAGAGGATATATGACACTCTACTACACACACTCACACGTTTAAATGACACTATAAATGAAGGAGGAGAAGGAAATGCAATAATAATAAGGTCACAGCACCACTTAAGAGCCTCTGGTGATGTTTATGATGGTGATTTGTTGTGGAGGTTGATGGTGATACAACATTATAAAGTAATGTGCTCATATCAAGGCACAAGCACGAGGCCTGCAGCTCACCGTTGGTATGTGGACTTGTAATTCTACTGACAGAACGACTTATCATTCCTTGGAAAATAAGTCATTATTCCTTCATTCGTCTCTCTCCCCCTCTCCCTCTCTCTCCTGCGCCTGCCCAGCTTATTGCCTGACCCATACAGCCGCGTTGGGAAGCCGCTGTGCAGCAGACCGCATCGCCTTGTCCACAAGTGAAGTATGAGAGCAATTTGTGAGAAGGTGGAAACAGGGAAAACCCAGATGAGTCCCGAACCACAATTGAGCGTGGGAATAAACACGGAGGGTAAAGAGTGAAGCTGGCTGACAGTTGGCTTCAGGAAATGTGAGCGGCAAACTAATAAACAGGCTGGCACACTGAATATTTAACAAACTGGTGGAATGCAGCTTGAAATGATTGATATTACAAAAACAGCACGAGTAGAAGCAAAGCACTGAGATACACTCCATATGAAAGGGATGGAGCAGATGACATGTAGGAGGAGAAGAGAGCGAGAGAGAGAGAGTCAAGCTGTGGGCAGGCTCGGCTAATAGCAACACAACAACAAAGTCCATCCCTGCGGTGCAGTAATACATCTGTGCTCCTGGCTGTGAATACTGTTCACTTCTCCTCTAGCAACAGATAAATGGAGTGTTTTTCCCATCATGCTTTGGGGCGCTCCCACACAAGCCAGGGGCGCAAACCAAGGAACTTTAAATACATCAACTTCAACCGATCTGTACCTCGATAACTCCAGACTTAACGCTGTAAATATCTCGCTGTTAATCAGATTAAGGTCTCGGCCAACCAGTGCGAGAGCACTGAACACAGTTCAGCGCG
>NW_027466942.1:377500-477500 GCF_046128005.1 Genypterus blacodes | reverse complement strand
CTTGAGCGGCGCCCACATCATCATCCCCGGGGCGGCGGCGGCTCTGCTGGGGGGCCACGCTCTGCAGGGCCTGGGCGGCTCTCTGCCCCTGTCCCCGCTCAGTCCCCGGCCCCTGGACCTCAGCGCGTTGGGTTGCTCCCCTCCAGGCGGCCTGGGAGGCGCCTCTATTCTGTCCTTTGGCGGCTCCCCGCTGGGCCTGGCCAAGTCCCCCCTGCTCTCACAAGCGTTCCACCCCTCGGCTCTGGGCCTGCCCATGATGCCTGTGCTGGGGGCCGCGGCGGAGCGCAGGGTTCTGGGCCTGCAGGCCAAGAGGGGCCGAGGGGGGGAGGCGGAGGATGAGGTGACCGGGGGGGTCCTCAACCTCTCCACAGGAGGGGCTCATGATCCCCTGTCCTGGGTGGTCATCCCCCCAGGCACTGTGGTGCTCAAGCCAGCTGTGGTTAACTGACACACACACGCACACATGCACACACACACACACGCACACACACATTCCAGAACAGCTCAGGAGGTCGGGGGGGGGAGGGCACAGGTGGTCAGATCAGATGGGCTCGCACAATCAAACACACACATTGTAAAGAAGGCGATGGCCATCAAACGCTCGGTCAGCAGAACGATGAATCACTCAGAACCTCACAAGAGTTCAACAACACGATCCTCCTCCTTTCTTTGTTTGGAAGTTCAGAGGCTCTCAAACTGTTCAGGAGCTCCTTCAGACCGTCGCTCCTCTTTTATACTTCTTTCATTCCTGTTCACTGGTTCTGTGGACCAGAACGTCTCAGTGTTCTGACTGAAGTCCTGATCCGTTCAAACCTATTTATGAGACGACAGCGTGCCTGCAGTGAGACAGGCAGGCGGCGAGACACGACCACGCACTCACAGTGACGTGCACGCGTTTGAGCTGAAAGGTTAGGACCTATCTATCACACACGCCTGTGATTGATATGATTCAGACAAACTTGCCGTGCCAAAGCAGGTGAACACACAAACACACACACACACACACACACACACACACACACAGGTTACATGACTGAAACCTCAAATCTGCTGCTAACCTCTCAGCTCCTCCCGTTGACTTCAACAAGGAGGAAGCGCTTTTTGACAATCGGTCCGGTTTTGTGGCGGGCAATACACACACACACACACACATAAACACACACGCCAGCCCGTGTGCAGGGCTGCAGAGTCAATCTGACCACTTAGTACAGACAGACGGTGTTACATCACCTGGCAACCACCTGGCAATCATCACTTCCTCTGTAACATAGTGAAACTGAGGGCCCTGGTGAGTCTGGCTCCCCCCTCTGGCAGGACAGGTGACTGCACGTCCCACTTTCTGTTGACAGAGCGAGCAGTGTGTAGCTGCAGGATTGTCCAGCTCCTTTTCCCGTAATTGAGTCAACACTGCCAGTTTGTGTATGAAAGAGCCACTGTGGAGACAAACACTGGTGGGCTTCAGACCCCAGACCCTCCAGACCCCCAAACAGCTGCTGCTCCACTCCGCTCACATTTGTGTCCCAAGTTCAACATTCCTAAGTTGTGCCAAAAATACCTGAAGTGGGACGTGCGTATTGTCCAGCAGGGGGGGGGGGGGGGAGACAGGAAGCCACTGTCACAAACTGCCTCATGACTCCTCACGGTTCCATTCATCAGTCAACACGCACTTACACACAATCTATGGTCTCCATGTTTGAGGAGATGTTACTGCCGACTCTTTGGTTCTTCTGGAGCTGTTCTGCTCTGATTCCAGTTTGGTTTTTGTGCTCAGGCCAACTTACTGAGGGTCCTTCAGCTGAGGCTTAACGAAGAGGAGAGGAGAGGTAGAGGAGCGAGAGAGGAGCATCACAACACAAGGAACATTCCCTGAAGAGACTCATTCCTCCTCTCGCTCAGCTCTCCCCCCCTCAGATAATCAGTCATGGCCGTTTCTTCTTCTTTGTTTGTTTTGTGGTTGTTCTTGATGTTCAGACGAGACATTATACTCTGATGTTGAAGTTGCTTCACTTTGGCGCGTTCTGCTCTGGATGCTCTGCACTCGGCTCTCTGCAGGCCCGACGGAGTGTGTGGAGGAAGAGGGGGGGGGGGGGGGGGGGGTGACATCACATTCCTCCATGACAGTCATATTGGTGGAGTTAGTCGGCTGTCGTCAGGACAAGTGTGGCCTCGTCCCAGCCTGCAGAGGAAGTCAACTGAACTCTGCCTTCCCTCTCGTTCGTTCTTCTTTTAAGCTTCTAAACCCCAAACGACCTCCCCCCCCCCCATCTCACACACTCAAGCAACAGGCACCCGTACACACACACACACGGCCTGTCGCTGGGTTTAGGCTGGCTATGGAAGAGCAATCTCACTGTGAGTGGACGATCCTGGCATGTGACGTCATCAGAAACAGGTGTTAAGTAGGCTAGACATGGTTTCCGTGGCAACAGCCGACCCCACAGATGCGCCTCTCCTCCTCCTCCTCGCTGTCTGTCTCTTCTGCAGAGAGCCGAACACGACACGGATCCTTTCCCGGTCCACATCTTTCTATGTTAAATAAGCTGTATGACCCATTAACCCTTTGAGCTCCGTCTGTAATAAACTGCACTTTTGTTCCCCACTCAGTGTGTGTGTGTGTGTGGACTGACGGAGACAGTCTACACAGTCCAGTCTCTGCTCACACAGTCGTCCTCCAGTGCTACATGTCTGAATCTCTCCCTGGTACTTCGCAGTTAAACTTCCTCACATGTTCAAACCAGGGCGTCGCCGTGCAGCCGTGAGCGACGACACTGTCCCCGAGTCCCTCAGTGTTGCACAAAGGGTTAATGATGAGACGGAGGCCACGTGCGGCCTGTTCCAACTTATGTTTTTGCACATTTGTGAGATATGTCAGTATTTTCATTTTTCCAAGTGCCTTTTTCTCCTAGGTAATAAAAGTATAGAAGCTATTCACGATATGAAACAAAAGGATTCTATCAAAGTATATTTTTGTTCCTGCCGTCATGTTCTGTGGTTGAACATGCAGAATTTTAGAGCTCTAAAGTCTCCAATTGGTACAACATAGTGGTGTTCTCCTGTTTTAGAGGAATTTTATTACGATATTGATAATAATGTCAATGAAAATCTAAAGTTTAATAAAGTTGCATTTGATACAAAATGTGTGTGGACTTTGGTTTGAAACATAGAATCAGACAGAGCTGCAGAGAGAGAGAGAGCTCAAACGCTACAAGGGCACGCTGAAGAACACACCACCACCAAGGCCGAACGTCTCCACATTGATCATTTTATAATACGACAAACACTTCAGTCGCCCATATGCAGACTGATCAGTCTCTCAACACACACAGGTTCACACTGAGCCACACACACACACACACACACACACCGTCTGAAGGCCTAAAGACATGAAATCTATGAACGCTGATCGCACAGAACAAAGACGATTATCTCCGTGGAAACGCGGACGGAAAATAGAAATACAGGTTTAATAAAGAAAGATAAGTTTTATTGGGTCATAATTTACAGAGGAGGGGGAGGGGAGGAGCTTCATGTGTCTGTGTTCTGCTGCTGCTTCTGTTCTGTCTGAATGAGGAGCTCCTCGTCTAGACGCTCTTTAGCCCGAACCACCTGGACACACACACGAACATACACACAGTAAGAGAACAGATCTCATAATAAGCAGAGAGGAAGACGGTGTGTTACTTTAAACTCTTCAGCAGGAAAGAATTCCCTCCATGTTTCTTTGAATGTGATAGAACAGAAACAGAGAAGAAGAAGAAGAATGAGAGACACATCTGTACAGGCAGGTGTGTGTGTGTGTGTGTGTGTGTGTGTGTGTGTGTGTGTGTGTGTGTGTGTGTGTGTGTGTGTTGACCTTTGACTGCAGGTAGAAGGAGCCGCCCACTGCTTTGTCATTGGCTTTGAACAGATGCTCATAGTTCTACAGAGAGAAGAAGGTTTGAGTGAGGAAGAGGATGACAGTCAATCACTGAACAAATGGAGCAGACACTCATGTGGAACTTGACCTTATTCATATGGAGATTTTCTATTAGGTAACATTATCGCTTTATTAAACAATAAAAAGCTTTGTGACACTTCCAGCACTTTGCCCAATGAAGAACCTTGTGTGTGTGTGAGCGTGTGTGTGAGTGAGCCTGTGTGTGAGTGTTTACCTTCTGGATCTCCTCTGGACTCAGTGTGTCCAGGTTCAGGACCTGCTGGGCCTCCTGCAGGCTCATCCCTGTGATGCTGGTCGCTGCTGCAGACTGCTGACCTGAGCGACCCCGGGCCCTCGCTGCAGCCTGACTGGCTACACACACACACCCACAGTCATACAGACACACACAGTCACACACAGTTATACAGACACACAGTTATACAGACACACAGTTATACAGACACACAGTTACACAGACAGTTACACAGACACAGTTATACAGACACACACACAGTTATACAGACACACAGTTATACAGACACACAGTTATACAGACACACACACACAGTTACACAATTACACAGACACACAGTTATACAGACACACAGTCATACAGACACAGTTATACAGACAGTTACACAGACACACACAGTCACACAGACACACACAGTCACACAGACACACACACACAGTTATAAAGACACAGTCATACAGACACACAGTTACACAGACACACACAGTCACACACAGTTATACAGACACACAGACACAGACACACACACACTATCAGTCACCTAACGTTAACACGTACACCTCCCCCGTCATGGACGCCTACCTGCGTATTCCTGCTGCAGAGCTCTGGCGAAGGCTCGACCCACAACCTGAGCGCCCATCACGATGATCTGCGCCAGATACTTAGCCTGAGGACCGGAAACGAGACATTTAACACAACTATAGGTGACAGAAGGCAACAAACGGGAAACAAACAGCAGCTCTGGATAACAACATGAGCCGGTGACTGATACAGACAAGCAGCGAGACGTGTGTGTGTCTGTGTGTGTCAAGAGTCAGGTCGCTAACAGGCTACACGGCTCTTGCTAACACCCGGCCCGCTGCCCGCCGGAGCGAAGCGGACTCTCTCTGTCATCCTCACCATCTCAGGTCTCTAGGTGTCCCGCAGAATGAACGCAGCCTCCCCGGTGTTTGTCTCCTCCACATGGACTCCAACGAAGGTTACTGGAGGGTCAAAGTTCAAGTTAGCTTCGCTCAGCAAAGCGCAAAGATGCAGTGCAGAACTCGCCTCAGTGGCCGTAGACATTTAGACTGCTGCCCTCTACTGGCCAGGAGGTCGAACTGCAACGTGAATCGCCGTTTGTACTATAAATAAAATGATCGTTTGGTAATAAACACAATGTACACATTACGTCACTTTAGAGACGTATTCATACACAAGTACAGTTTGACCTTAAGACTGTTACTGGGCAGAGTGATGAAGTCAAAATGGGAGAAAGTGAAAGCTACTAAATGTTCATGAAAAATTGCAATAGTAACTAATCAGACCAGAGCCCCGTTAGCCAGGACGTCCCAGGTTTGGACCCGAACCTGGATCGACCCGTTTCCACCTCCCACAGCGAGGACGAGGTTTTTGGGAGGCACCTATTCTCACCTTATTTACCTTTGACCTGGACTCTGCTGCACTCTTCCTCTTTCCAAGTGACGAGCAAATGTAGAAGTTCCATGGAAAATGTGATGAAATTCTTTAAGTTGAAATACTTGAAGTTGAAATGCATGACGTCGAAATGTGAAGTTGAAATTCGTCCATTTGTTTTTGAACCTTTTGAACCCTAAACACCTTTGTACCAGTTTTGGAGCATTAGCAGCTGCAGCCACTGCAACACACATGGACCCAGAGCAACCAAAGAGACGAGGAGCTCACAAGCTCTTGTGTGAAGAAAATAACAAACCCGGATAGAGTTTGACACACAGCAGTGTGTGCATGTGTCAGTCACCATCAGCAGCGTTTGGTTCTTACCTGCTGCTGTCATCTCGTTGGGGGATCAGGAGCGTTTGTTTCTTACCTTTTTCTGTCTTCTTGTTGTTGTGGGCTCAGGAGCGTTTGGTTCGCTGTCATCTTGTTGGGGGAAACTAAAGCAGACATTTCCAGGTGAGTCTTATTGAGCCGGGTTGAACCATGACTGATTGAGTGTGGGGGGGGGACAGGTTTAATTTGGAAGAGGTATCTAAAGGTCGGCTCATATTGACAAACTATGACAAACTACAACAACATTATAAAAAACCCAAAGTTGCAATTTATATCCATTTATCTATCGGTTTATGTTTGTGTGTGAATTTGCCGAGCTTGGTTTAGTCCACACCCTCGTCTTGGTTTAATCCAGCCATGTCTTGGTTTAGTCCACACACGTCATCATCGTCAGCTGTGCGATGGCGCCAAACTGGAAACACACTCACAGCTGAGACATAAATGCGCATGCGTCGTTTCCACAGCAGAAGGAGACCAGCCCGGCCCGCGAGACCAAATCTGAAGTTTATCAGATCTGCCAACACCACACCGATACTACACATCTCAGAATGCGCTGCGCTTCCCACGGCGCTGAAAGGGCTCCGGTGGAGTGACGCGTTCACGGCACAGTGAGAGACACAAACACACGGCCCAACAGTGTGAACAAGCTTCCATTTGATTAACTCTTTATTTAATAACAGTGTTTGTAAACTCATAAAATACAAAATATGAGCGTGAAACCAAAGCACCAAACAATCCTTTGACTCCTTCACTGTAAACTCAGCCTCATCTCTCTTTATAAACCATGAAGTTCAGAGAGAAATCTTCACTTCATTGAGCTCCATGTCATCACTCTGCAGCTGAGTAGAGGGAGGAGCTATCTCTAAACTTTCTAATCTGCCCAACAACTGTCACTTCTCTAACCCCAGTCTGGTCTCCGCCAGTTAACCCCAAGTGTTTGTTTGTAGCTACCAGACAGAACAACAGGAAGACGTCCTCACATGGCGTTTGTGCCAACCCATGATTTTAAAACCTAAAGTCATAACAGACTCAAGCTATGCTTGCACAGACTTGTTTGTGTACTTCCTGTTTGTGGCTTTAAACTAGTTCAGCACCCTACTTGCCTTATCTGCCCACTCACACTTTCACCTTTACCCAGCTAAAGGCTTTGGTTGCCTCACATTTGGCCTTGGATGGTAAAGTTAAACAAAAGACGGATGAAATTGGTATAAAATCCCTTCAGCATCAAGAGCAGAAGTGTGCAGAACTGTAAGGAGATTGTAGAAACAGAAACACAAATAGAGTTGCTCACTTTGCTCGACCCATGACTTAAGTCAACCATTAACCTGCAGGCACTAATGTGACCGAAATGAAAGGTATAAAGAATAACCTTTGGCTGAACGATAAACAGATCACATGATTCCAACTCCAGATAGATAGAGTGTTTAAAAGCATAAATGTGTTGCGTTTAAAAGCAGTGTGGATCACATGACCTCATTCTCAGTATCCAGATATGGTATCTGGGTTGCTGAGTTACAGCTCCAGTTTCCACAAA
Source organism: Genypterus blacodes (assembly GCF_046128005.1). Classification (NCBI taxonomy): domain Eukaryota; kingdom Metazoa; phylum Chordata; class Actinopteri; order Ophidiiformes; family Ophidiidae; genus Genypterus; species Genypterus blacodes. The sequence goes on along the minus strand of NW_027466942.1, from coordinate 470,009 downwards.
GTCACATGATTTCAGAGAAGTATTGAAGATTTTACTTTCATATTTGTCTTCACTAATGTGCCAAGTGAACTCCATAGCTACTTAGACCCACCACATCAGATCAAAGGTGTGGAGGAGGAGGTTGGGAGAGTGGCTCTGTGTATAAAAGTCAATTGATGGTAAGCAGACCTGTCAGTCGCAACAAGGAGCAGCAGACACAAGACGAAGGTAAGTGAAGTTGATATTTATGTATCTTATCCAAACAGGACCATTTCAGTTTCTTGTGTTGCTCTATCATGGAGGCTTTTGCTTGATGGATGCAACATTAAACATTACATTAGACAACAAGTACAGGTTTCATTTGGAATCGTATAGCCTGTAGATTGGAGTATCAAGAGATATGAAGTATCCTGATGTGCATCTATCTTAAATGTATCCGTCTGTATGTGGTAAAACAGTCTGTAAGATTATGATGCCATCATACATACCTTTTAATTAAAGGAACCGTTATTAGGGCTAAATGATAAGTAAAGCATCTGAGCCATAATTCCGCCAATCATTGTTCATGTTTAGCTCATTCATAATGAATATTCATGATTCAGTCAAGCGGCAAAATGGAATCCCTACTCAGCCAATCACAAAGTGGTATTTATATATTCATGGGCTTGCATTGACTGGTGTGTGTGTGTGTGTGTGTGTTGACTGAGGGCGGATTAGGGATTTGGGCGCAAAAGTGTGTCAGGTGATTGTGCAAAGGAGTGACATCGTGACACAGCCAGGGAGAACTAGACTGAAGAAGAAACGTCCCTCATTGAAAAGAAAAGAACAGGCGGTTTGTCTGTCCCATGCATCATGTGCAGCATGATGGTGACTTTGGGCCGCAGTTCTTAGACGGGAAAATAGATCTGTGCTCTTATCTTTTATCTTATCAAATGTGTGAAAATGGCAACCTGCTGTAGTCTGTGTTCCCAGTTTAAGTACAACCAACAACAAAGAAAAAAGTAACATGTCATGGGCATGAGCAGTACTGAGTAACTGCAGCTGCCACAGCACAGATCACCAGCTTGAGCAATGAAATGTACTGACAGTAATATGTTATGAATGCATCAACAGTGTGACTGTACAGCATGAAGAACAGATGAGATGGAGGAAGACACTAATGAAAACACAGCAACAGCAAAAGGAGAAAGAGGGACATTGGACAGCACCGGTCCAATATCTGAGAGTGCTTCAGCACCTGTGACAAAATGTGAGAATGACTTGTTTGATTGATTTCTGCTGCACTTGACATTAATAAAAGAAAAAGCATATTGTTATTAGAATGATTAATGCATTTACTAATGTTGTACACCTTCTGTGTTCCAGTGGTGCCTGAGCTCACAGTTGTGTTAATTGGTGAGGAGAGTTCTATACAGATCGGATCAGAAAACCTCTTACTTGACCATGACAGGCAACAACCTGAGGAGATGTTTTCATCCAAATTATATGATCTGTGTGGGCGACACATTTGTGTTATCAACATGCTTGGGCTACAAAACATTGAGCCGCTCTCATGGAATGAAGGAATTCATGTATTTCTGTTGCTGCTGCCTTATGGTCAGCATGTCAGCCATTACACTTCAGGAGTGCAGTGGTTTGAGAAAGTATTTGGGAAGGAATCCCTTGCTTTCCTAATGACAGTTGTGACCCATGAGCCAGATGAAGATTGTGTGAGTGCACTGACAGACCTGAGAGCAAACAACAGCTTTGTTGAACAAAGGTACCACACATGTAGAAACAGTATGAGAGATGAAGGAGAGATTATAGCTCTGCTGAACTGCTATGGTGGACTGATGTGTAGTGAGAAGAAAGAGCATGAAGATCTCCTGCTGGACCACAGACCCCAAGAAGATGAAGAGTTTCAGCAGGATCCAACAGGTGAAGACTTTAATGTTCCACAGTGTGGTGAAGAGCAAGAATTTGATTATGACAACAAAACAGAGACTGAGATCACATCTGAATCACCTTCTGTGATAAACAAAGGTAAGGATTTAATCATAGAAGACAACTTATCTTTAATAAATGTATAACCTTCATGTAGTCAAATATTATTGATATCTGATCCTGAAATGTGTTTCCTCCTATATTCATTTGTAGATGAGATCAATGAAAGTGCAGCTGCAACCAATGACCAGGTGAGATCTGAGGCTTTGCATTCCTTTAGTTCCAAACTTTTCAAGGAATAAAACATTTCCCACATGTACATTTAAACTATTATTACTATTCATAAATAGTGAGAAGATAATGCAGCCTTTCTCAGTGGTACTTGTGGTCTAAAACCTGTTTGGTACAATAGTAGACGTACAATGTTGTTGAACTTCACCTTCTTGGCCAGTTGTCAGTGTAAACAAATTCTTTGACTGAATGGAACCCACCAGGTCAACTAGAGTTGACATGAAATAACTTTTTCCCAGTGTGATCCAGTCAACAATCCTGATGATGGTGAAGACTTGGAGAAGAACGATGACACAACAGCAACAGAAGAGACCAGCATGAAGTCTGAAACACCACCTGAGAAACATAAAGGTACTAATTCATACAAAGAATTTGATTGAATTATTACTTCTACAGTAATATTGTGATCATACACATGTACCTGGGTTGATTCAGTTCATTATTTATAGGTACCTTAAAGGAAGACATGAGCGAAAATAAGGATGAGGTAAGACAATGCAAATTTCCCAGGCTCAGTAGTGTTATTTATTCAATATACCATCATTCAAAGTAATAATTCCTGATGCATATGATTTATTACAATAGTCAGATGAGATCAGCAGGGAGGAGCAATGTCGAAGAGAAACAGAAACGCTGTTCAACAGACTTCAACTTGGAGACAAACGCCAACAGACATTGACACCAGAAGATTTTCTTCAAATAGGCCCAGCTCTGAAACAGCAGAGCGACACACCTGAGAAGGATCTAGCCCATACGTTTATCCAAAGGTTGATGATACTGGACTATAGAGCAAGATATATTCCTGTGAAACAAGACAGTGCTGAAGTCTGTCAATTCAGACATGAGCCAGATGTTGTAAGTAATGAAACAGAAGAAAGTATCTTAGATGATCTTTGTGGTTCTGTTGAATACTCCAATCCAACACCAAAAACAAATGTCCATCCAATGGACGTTCAAATGGCAGTTTTCCACTGCTCAGACACCTTTCTCAGGCAGAACATGATTACTAAGCTATCACAATGTCAGTACGCCTTACCTTTGCTTGTTCCCGACCCAGTCTCAAAGGACATTGAGTGTCCTCTTTGGACATTTAGGCAAATAAGAAAAAGCTGGAAGATGACAGATAAATCAAAAGGTTCCATAATGAAGAGCATGCCTGTCTGTAAAGCTGAGACACCCATGGTATCATTCCTCCGTCTTGGTTCAGCCTCATTGTCAAAATCTCAGCTACTGAACAACTTAATCAACGAGCGCCACAGCACCTTCTTCCACAGGAACTGCCCAGGTAGCACAAAAACTTGCTACTTGATGGATGGAGTGGCAGAGATCGCCTGGTACTGCCCAGCTGGAAAACCCAACGATTCTTTCACTGACTTCATTGCCTTCTGTAATCTCCACGGTGACGCTCTGTCCTTTGATAAACAACGTGACATACTGATTGAAAAGGCTTCAATCAATGTTGTGTTGTTACCATCTCTGAAAAGGGGAGACAGAAGTATTACAGTTATTTCATCACTTCTCAAGTCCTCAAAGCCTCTGATTTGCCTCATTGCTGATAATGATTCTAATCCAGTACAGATGAAACCAAGATATTATAAAATGGGTCTGAAAGACAAAAGCCAGTCAGATGCATCTGAAGAACTGAAAGGAATCATTCGAAAAATTTTGTCTGGATCCTTTGATTCCTTCCAGCTTGAAACACTGGCTCAAGTCTCTGGAATCAGAGTGGATGAAGAAAATGAGATCTGCAAAGAAGGAAAAGCTGCTGCTTTGAAGATAACCAGTTTGCTTCAGGACATGGACGTCTCAAAGATCAAAGAGGAAATGCTCCCTTGTCAGGGCGAACTGTGGCATGAGTGGAGCAGCATAACAAAACAACAGCATCGCCTTCAAGGAGCAATTGAAATGGAGAAAAGTAAAAATCAAGAGAAACTTCAGGAAATACGACAGAGACAGCGTGCTGCTTCCTGTTCTGGCCTCATGCAGCTGTTCATCAAAAATCTCTCGTCTTTGCCATCAAATGAGAAAGCATGTTTCCTGAAATGGACTCAGATCTTACTAGATGACCTCTCCACAGATGACCTCGCTAGAATTCTCCACAGTTATGATAAAAAGTGGTCTGAAGTCTTGGCTCTAAAGAAAGACAAATCTGATCAACTAAAAAACAAGCAAACTGAGCTTGAGAAGATTTCAACACAACTTCAGGCAGCAACATTTGGCCTGGAGCACATCTTCAGGGAGATGGGACAGATCTATGAAGCTCATGAATCACTGGGAACAGAAGGAAACACAGGCACAATGAAGTGGTGTGACTATCCTGCTCTGGCTGCAGAGCTGATGATATCAGGACATCCCATGGAGCTGATGGATGGTGATGCAGGTCATGTACCTCTAAGATGGATCAGTAGTCTGTTAGATGAAGTCATCAAGAAGCTGGGTGATAAGCGAGTTTTTGTTCTGTCAGTTCTGGGCGTACAAAGCAGTGGAAAATCAACAATGCTGAATGCCATGTTTGGTTTACAGTTTGCAGTAAGTGCTGGCAGATGCACCAAAGGTGCCTTCATGCAGCTGGTGAAAGTGTCAGAAGAGATGAAGAACGACTTGAAGTTTGACTATGTTCTAGTTGTGGACACTGAAGGACTGCGTGCTCTTGAGTTGGCAGGTAACACAACTCTACACCACGACAATGAACTGGCTACGTTTGTCATCGGTGTGGGAAACATGACATTGATCAACATCTTTGGAGAAAATCCAGCAGAAATGCAAGATGTTCTGCAGATTGTTGTACAGGCTATCATGCGGATGAAGAACGTTAAATTGTCTCCAAGTTGTGTGTTTGTTCACCAGAATGTCACAGACATTGCAGCTTCAGAGAAAAATATGGATGGGAAGAGGCGCCTACAAGAAAAACTGGACCAGATGGCTCAACTAGCTGCCAAAGAGGAGGGATGTGAACCCAAGAGCTTCAGTGACATCATTGAATTTGATGTCCAAGAAGATGTGAAATACTTTGCCCAGTTGTGGGAGGGAAGTCCACCCATGGCCCCTCCAAATCCAGGTTACAGTGAAAGCGTCCAAGAGCTGAAGAACACCATCCTCTCTAAAGCATCACAGTCTGATGGAATGACTCTCTCACAGTTCAAACACAACATTGGAGACCTGTGGAAAGCTCTGCTGAATGAAAACTTTGTCTTCAGTTTCAAAAACACACTTGAAATTGCAGTGTACAGAAAGCTGGAGGTCCAGTATGGGAACTGGACCTGGACCCTGAGGAAAGAGCTGCTGACCATTGAAAATCAGCTTCACAACAGAATAGAGAATGGAAACCATGACATGGTTGAACTCAGTTATCTTTATAAAGAGATGAGCAAAACTTATGAAGATGTCAGAAAAGCTATGGCAACATACTTTGATGATAACCAACATAAAGAAATGTTGGCTCAATGGCGAGGAAGATTTGAAAGCAAAATCAAAGACATTCATGAAGAACTTGTGAAAGCACTGAAGAGAAAACTGGATGAGGTTCTCCAGCAGAAGAATGCTTGCAAAAAGCTTGATAAGAAGAAGCCAGAGTTTGAGAACAAGCTACTACAAAAGAGCAAAGAGCTTGCTCTGCAGCTCAAAGGCAAGGCAACAAATGAGAGGGAACTTCAAAAGCAGTTCAACCATGTCTGGGATGGCTGGGTTACTGAATTAACTGCAGATACAGAGCCCATAAAGGATATAAACCTGCAAGAAGATCAGCTTTCTATCCTTCTAGAACTTGGCATTGAAAGTTCTCTTATACATGAACGCCAAAATTGTGGCAAATACAAAAAGATAGCCAACCTTGGGGATTATTCTGAATATGTTACCCGAACCAAGCACCAAGATCCCAGTGAGGAAAGACGGAGATCTGAAGATGAGAGGGTAAGCACAAACACGACAACAGGGCAGTCTGACTCTGTGTGGACTTACTTCTGGAAGAAAGTCACAAACCCATTTGCAAAACAAAAAAGAGAAAATGAGCCACAGATTTGTTTTCAAGAACAAGACCAGATCAGAACTGTTATTGACAAAGCTTACAATCAGGCTGAAAGCATAATTCAACATAAACCCTTAGCCAAAAGAGGCTACAGTTCTACCTATGTGCAGGAAATGGCCAAAAATGTCAGTGAACAAGTCAAGGAATTTGAATCACAACAGAGCTATGCTCTCAAGAAGGAGTTCACAGTTGATCTTCTGCTCTATGTGTTTGACGCTGCCAGCAAGAGGCTTTTAGAGTCTCACAATCAATTCAAGAGAAACAATGATCTACGATTTTATGTCAATAGCAAGAAAGAGCAGTTCTATGGCATATTCAGCAGCTTCTGTAAAGGTCACTCATCAGCTGTTGTGTTTGCAGAGATGATCTGTAGAAAACTGAAGGATTCCACTGTCCAGGCTGTCTATGATAAGACTGCCATTGATCTTGCAGGAGAGATGAAGTGCTCTTTCTCACCATTCAATGGGAACAGGATGAACTTGGAGAAGCATGTATTAAAATCCCTGGCAGAGAAAGAGGACTTTCAGGGCTACATGAACTACATCAGACAGCCAAGGGAACATGTCAAGACTTTCATAAAAAAAGAAGTGAAGAAATATATCTTCACTGAACACAAAGACTCCACAAAGAGTTTACTCAAGAAAAATGTTCAAGACATCCAGGGGCTTCTGAGTCGAGCTTTGCATCAAGCTACAGAGAAAGTGGCAAACAAGAAAGCAAACATAAACATGTGGCTGGAGGGATTCTTCAGTGTGCTTAAGGACCAGCTCAAATTTGATACCATATGTTGCCAAAATTTTAGTGACGTAAACAACTTTGATTTCCTAAAAGAGGAAGTGGCGAAAAGACTGGAATCCATCATTGAGGAGATCACTGCACTCCCATTAGGTAACCTGGAGAAATCTCGGGTGAGGCCTGACGAAATCCTCATTGACCAACTTTGTAACTGCTGCTGGGTACAGTGTCCATTCTGCAAGGCCATTTGTACCAACACACTGGAAGATCACAGTCCAGATAAACACAGTGTCCCATTTCATCGCTCCTCTGGGATCAATGGCTATTACACTAAAGATACTGTGGAACTTGTCATCAACTTCTGCACAACATCAGTAGCAAGTGATAGATCCTTTGAATCTTACCATAATTCAGATGTGTGGATTCCTTATAAGCTCTACCACACTGCTGGTCCAAAGTTTGCATCTTGGAAAATCACTGCCGATGAATCTAAGCTGATTTACTGGAAATGGTTTGTGTGTAAGTTTCAAAAGGAACTGGAAAATGACTATAAGAAAGAATTCAAGGGCAGAGGAGAAATTCCCAATGAATGGAGAAAACACACCAAACAGGAAGCGATTGCAAGTCTGGATCAAATGTATAAATCCTGAGTGACCCAGAACAAACTCTGCTCTGCAGTCACAATGACATATTGTTGTCTGTATAGGGTTGATATATATACCGTCTGACTTTGCATTAAAAAAATATCTTGAGTTTAAATAAGAGACTGAGAAAAACTGTCACATATGCTCTGTTGCCTCTGATCAGGCAAGGTAACAAAACAATGCCAGGAAGGAGATTTCACTCTGACAAATTAGACAAATGACTGCAAATGGCTATTGTTTCTAAATGTATTTGTCATATCCAAATTAGAGTATAAATTGAACAATTCTGATTTTGCTTTTGGAAAAATGCTCATTTTTTAAATAGGAACGTAAGCCATGAGTTTGGAATTTACATTTTACTATTTTATGACAATCTCACATCAGGTGTTTTCACTTATGTATTAAATGTTTTAAAGCTTTACGTCTACATTATTAAGTTGGTATTTTGGGTGTTAAGATTAAATACAAAATCAAATCAAAAATGTCTCATGTTCAGTTTGACCATATTCATTTCCATTTAACTGTGCTTGTCATTAAGAATTGTGTGATCTATGTCTAAGGGTTAACTATGATACAGAGAAGTCTGCTGACACAGAGATAGAGATTTTGATCTCAGGAAGCTTCAACTAAGGTGATCTACAACTGACAAGATCAGATTCTTCTTCTGTCCATAGCGGGGAGGTTCGAAGTTCACATGTTGAGTCAGTTAGTATGAGAGGACAATGCAAGACAATACAGAGCACTGTGTTGTTGAGTGGAACATCTATCAAAGGACAGTGATATCAAGTCCAGAGGTTTTCAGGATCAATGAGGGAATCAAGAGACTGAATGCATCACATGTGGTACATCAGGGATATTGGATGATGTGATCATTGGAAGGGGATCACTGGAAGAAGTGGTGATTGAATCAAGATGGAGAAGATGCCACTATCATATCATCTACAATGCACAGGATGCATGAAGAGGGATGTGCCAAGAGGAGGGGATCACCAACCTCCAACCAACACAAAGGAAGAAACACACCCACATTGGAACACTTTAAATTCTATGAAGATCTTGAGTTCGGGGCTCATTGAGTGGAGGTGCACACAAGACTGGGTTGCAGTCTGTGGACCACTGAAACTCAGTGAGACCTCGGCTGAGACCATGAGACCTCAGCTGAGTTTTGCTCTGTATCACAACTTTAACCTCTTTTGCTTATTAAACAGCTTAAGTGAGATCTCTATCAACTTGAAGTCCTTCTTGCCGCCTTGATGAAGTATTTTGAACACGACAAACCCTAAACACCATTGTTCCAGTTTTGGAGCATTAGCAGCTGCAGCCACTGCAACACACATGGACCCAGAGCAACCAAAGAGACGAGGAGCTCACAAGCTCTTGTGTGAAGAAAATAACAAACCCGGATAGAGTTTGACACACAGCGTTTGGTTCGCTGTCATCTTGTTGGGGGAAACTAAAGCAAACAATTCCAGGTGAGTCTTATTGAGCCGGGTTGAACCATGACTGATTGAGTGTGGGGGGGGGACAGGTTTAATTTGGAAGAGGTATCTAAAGGTCGGCTCATATTGACAAACTATGACAAACTACAACAACATTATAAAAAAGCCAAAGTTGCAATTTATATCCATTTATCTATCGGGGCGAGGTTTATGTTTGTGTGTGAATTTGCCGAGCTTGGTTTAGTCCACACCTGTCTTGGTTTAATCCAGCCATGTCTTCCATGTCTTGGTTTAGTCCACACATGTCATCATTGTCAGCTGTGCGATGGCGCCAAACTGGAAACACACTCACAGCTGAGACATAAATGCGCATGCGTCGTTTCCACAGCAGAAGGAAGAGGCTTGATGATGTAACGATGATTTAAGATAGATCCCATACATCCGGCCCGCGGAACAATCGTATCCGGCCCGCGAGACCAAATCTGAAGTTTATCAGATCTGCCCACACCACACCGATACTACACATCCCAGAATGCGCTGCGCTTCCCACGGCGCTGATAGGGCTCCGGTGGAGTGACGCGTTCACGGCACAGTGAGAGACACAAACACACGGCCCAACAGTGTGAACAAGCTTCCATTTGATTAACTCTTTATTTAATAACAGTGTTTGTAAACTCATAGAATACAAAATATGAGCGTGAAACCAAAGCACCAAACAATCCTTTGACTCCTTCACTGTAAACTCAGCCTCATCTCTCTTTATAAACCATGAAGTTCAGAGAGAAATCTTCACTTCATTAAGCTCCATGTCATCACTCTGCAGCTGAGTAGAGGGAGGAGCTATCTCTAAACTTTCTAATCTGCCCAACAACTGTCACTTCTCTAACCCCAGTCTGGTCTCCTTCAGTTAACCCCAAGTGTTCGTTTGTAGCTACCAGACAGAACAACAGGAAGACGTCCTCAAATGGCGTTTGTGCCAACCCATGTTTTTAAAACCTAAAGTCATAACAGACTAAAGCCATGCTTGCACAGACTTGTTTGTGTACTTCCTGTTTGTGGCTTTAAACTAGTTCAGCACCCTACTGGCCTTATCTGCCCACTCAGACTTTCACCTTTACCCAGCTAAAGGCTTTGGTTGCCTCACATTTGGCCTTAGATGGTAAAGTTAAACAAAAGACAGATTAAATTGGGAATTGGGATAAAATCCCTTCAGCATCAAGAGCAGAAGTGTGCAGAACTGTAAGGAGATTGTAGAAACAGAAACACAAATAGAGTTGCTCACTTTGCTCTGCCCGTGACTTAAGTCAACCAATAAGCTGCGGGCACTAATGTGACAAATGAAAGGTATAAAAAAAAAAACCTTTGGCTGAACGATAAACAGATCACATGATTCACTCACTTGCTCCGGTTTCCACAAAGTCACATGATTTCTGAGAAGTACTGAAGAATTTACTTTCACATTCGTCTTCACTAACATGCCCGGTGAACTCCGTGGCTACTTAGGGCGTGGAGGAGGAGGTTACGGGGGAGTGGCTCTGTGTATAAAAGTCAATTGATGATAAGCAGACGTGTCAGTAACAAGGGGCAGCAGACACAAGACGAAGGTAAGTGAAGTTGATATTTATTAGTGATGGGAAGTTCGGCTCTTTTCCGAGATCTGGCTCTTTTGACTCGGCTCCCAAAGAAGAGCCGGCTCTTTTGACTCCCGATCGGCTCTTTATTTAGGATCTTTTGTAGCCAATAGCTTACCTTAACTTTGCAAAAAGATCAATGTTTATGTGTTGAAAAGCCTTTTGCTTTCAGTGTTTTTATGAGGGACCTTATAATTGCCTAATTCTGTGCATTTATTCTGTGACAAAATCACTCTTACATTTGTTTATTTCAATTAAACTTTTTTATTGCATAAATTAACAATAAACTTCAAACAAATCCACAGAACAGAACCAAACTCAAGCTAACATTAATAATGTCCTCAATTAAACTTTTGTATTGGACAAATGAAAAAAAGATTTCTAACAAATCCACAGAACAGAACCAAAACCAGAACCAAACTCCAGCAAACAGCATTAGTCCTCATCTTTTGATGTTGCCCTGTCACTTGGCTCAAGCATGCAGGTACGCTCAGCCTGGCCCGCAGCGCGCTCCCCTCGACACACACACACACACTTTGCGGAGCATCACACCTTGCTCCCCCTTCCTCCTCATCTTTTGATGTTGCCCTGTCACTTGCAGGTACGCCCAGCCTGGCCCGCACACACACACACACACACACACACACACACACACACACACACACACACACACACACACACACACACACACACACTTCACACTTCACACTTCTACTGGCCCTGTATCCGATCGATACCAAATACCCGGTATCGCCCATCTCTAGAGTCAAGTGGTGTGTCTGCCCTGCCCCCCTCTCTGTTTACACATCCTTAAGTTATTATCATTATTATTATTATTATTATTTGTATTAATTCTCACGTGAATGCCGCATGCTGGTCGCCATGCTGGCCAATAATAACAAAGCTCTGTCGTAACCAGAGCTGGGACTGAGCACTGAAAGTGAAACCTAAGCAGCGAATAGAAAAAAACTGGGAGCCGGCTCTCACTCGATTGCGAGCCGGCTCTTCTGATTCACTACAGAGAGCCGGCTCCCAGAGCCGATGCTTGTGCGCATGACCCATCACTAATATTTATGTATCCTTATCCAAACAGGACCATTTCAGTTTCTTGTGTTGCGTCGTCATGGAGGCTTTTGCTTGATGGATGCAACATTAAACATTACATTAGACAACAAGTACAGGTTTCATTTGGAATCGTATAGCCTGTAGATTGAAGTATGAAGAGATATGAAGTATCCTGATGTGCATATATCTTAAATGTATCCGTCTGTATGATGCTGTAAGATATAAAATATAATCTATTTATTGTAAATATAAGAATTGTATGGTCAACATAAGGTTACATCCACACTCAAGATACTGGCTCCAAATCGTCTGAGCCAAATACACAACACTCAGTAGACTCACCAGGGAAGGCCCAAGAAACATACATATGACTAGAAGTGGAGGATAACTACCTGAACTTTGAGACAAAGACGGTTAACACTTCGGCTCTGTCTGTCCCACACACATCATCATCACGATCATTTGGCAGATGCTTTTATCCAAAGCGACTTACATTGCATTACACTACACTACCACCCTTCGCAGAGGGGGGAGCAATTGAGGGTTAGGTGCCTTGCTCAGGGGCACCTCGGCAGGGACTCGTACCGGCGACCCTCCGGTTCCCAAGCGGAAGCTCTACCCACTGAGCTACTGCCTCTTACACAGACAGGCACACACACACTAAGCTCACATACACACACACTCACTCACTCACTCACTAACTACACATAGACTGCTTTCACTCACACACCACACACACCCCCATCAATTGGTGACGACCTGTCTGAGGTCTCTTCATTTTACATGTGTGGCTACTATAGAAATGCAGATTGTATTGTATAGTTGTTTTGTAACATATTTGCAGACAGCAGCACTCAGGACAGGACACATAGCTCCTCACCCAATTCTAGGTTCTTTCCCGTAGAGGGAGACCCGCATGTGCTGTGTGTCCTACGTACGGCCATGCGTTAGACATTTTAAGGTTCCTTCCCGTAGAGGGAGACCCGCATGTGCTGTGCGTCCTACGTATGGCCATGCATTAGACATCTTAAGGTTGATCCGTTAGCCGGAGACACGCATGTGCTGTGCGTCCCACGTACAGCCGTGCGTTAGACATTCAAGAGTTCTTTCCCGTAGAGGGAGACCCACATGTGCTGTGCATCCCACGTACAGCCGTGCGTTAGACAATTCTGGGTTCGTCCGTTAAAGGTTGTCCAGTGTAGTAATGTTGCGTTAACTGCTCATTGCTTTTTAACATAGACAAAAGGTATATTTAGATTCTGATATACTTTGTGCTGGGAATTCAACTGTTGATGACTAGTGATATTTCTTTCATTCGGAGACTCTCAAAACGTTTCAATGTTAAATAAATTCATGATTTTTCAACTTTGATTTATCTAGGTTTTACCGTTTGTGTTATGACTTCGGCTTTTCAGAGATACTTGCGTGTCCGCGTTATTTCAACTGGTAGAGACTTTTCGGCTTGCTTTACTCAATAGGGCGATAAGAGGTTACTGAGTAGGAAACATTCAGCTAAATTGGGTTTGGAGAACTTTACGCGCACCACGCCTCTGACATGGTGAGAAAGGGATCTGAGAAATAGAACTCGCCAAATTAAGCATGAACGGCCTCTGGATTAATAAGAATATGTTTTTAAAACACGTTTTCAAGACAACTGTGGAATTACGTCTCTGAGTTCAAAGGAAAAGAAAAACCTTAGAAAACACGCGTCCATGGCAATGTCAATTTAACCTCTGCGTTAAAGTACAACATAAGGCTTATTGACCACGCTTAGTTGAAGCCTCTGAGCTAGTTCAAGGGTATGACGAATATCACTTACTAGACACACTTGTGTCCGACGTAACGGGGACGAAGCCCGTCGACAAATTTAGAAGGATATTTCGCTATTCAGCTCCTCGCAACCCAAAACTTCACCGGAACGCATTAGGGAATTAGTTTCCTGGCCAGTAAGCAATTCTTTAGAAATGGAAGTATTCTCGGTTCGAACAAATAACATCATCCTAAAGTAAATAAGAGCGTAGAATCAATACTAAATTTATCCCGAATTCCCGCACTGATAGAATGATCCGAAACCAAAACTTCTTATTCGTAACAGACAATTGGCGTATCTATGTACAGAATCAACCGATTTGAGACTAAATTATCACTAGCAAACTAATATTTTATCTTATTGAGTCAGATAAACGAGATCATTTCAACTACAAAACAATAACAATAATTTCAAGTTGCCAAAAATGGAAACATTCTACCGGCCTTTGCCCGTTCCCATTGGCTCTGTCGTTGGACCAAAGGGCGGGACTTCCAGGTTTTACAATGCCATCACATAACAATGCCGTCCCCGTTATGAGGGCTAAGTAATAACTAAAGCAGACTGAGCCATAATTCCTCCAATCATTGTTCATGTGTAGCTCATTCATAATGAATATTCATGATTCAGTCATGCGGCAAAATGGGATCCCTACTCAGCCAATCACAAAGTGGTATTTATATATTCATGGGCTTGCATTGACTAGTGTGTGTGTGTGTGTGTTGGCTGAGGACTGTTTAGGGATTTGGGCGCAAAAGTGTGTCAGGTGATGGTGCAAAGGAGTGACATGGTGACACAGCCAGGGAGAACTAGACTGAAGAAGAAACATTCCTCATTAAAAAGAAAAGAACAGGCGGTTTGTCTGTCCTATGCATCATGTGCAGCATGATGGTGACTTTGGCCCGCAGTTCTTAGACCGGAAAATAGATCTGTGCTCTTATCTTATTATCTTATCAAGTGCGTGAAAATGGCAACCTGCTGTAGTCTGTGTTCCCAGTTTAAGTACAACCAACGACAAAGAAAAAAGTAAAATGTCATGGGCGTAGGGAGGCAGTGGCTCAGTGGATAGTGCTTCCGCTCGGGCATCGGAGGGTCGCTGGTTTGAGCCCCTGCCGAGGTGCCCTTGAGCAAGGCACCGAACCCTCAATTGCTCCCCCCTCTGCGAAGGGTGGTAAATGTAATGTAAGTCGCTTTGGATAAAAGCGTCTGCCAAATGATTGTAATGTAATGTAATGGGCATGAGCAGTACTGAGTAACTGCAGCTGCCACAGCACAGATCACCAGCTTGAGCAATGAAATGTACCGACAGTAATATGTTATGAATGCATCAACAGTGTGACTGTACAGCATGAAGAACAGATGAGATGGAGGAAGACACTAATGAAAACACAGCAACAGCAAAAGGAGAAGGAGGGACATTGGACAGCACCGGTCCAATATCTCAGAATGCTTCAGCACCTGTGACAAAATGTGAGAATGACTTGTTTGATTGATTTCTGCTGCACTTGACATTGATAAAAGAAAAAGCATATTGTTATTAGAATGATTAATGCATTTACTAATGTTGTACACCTTCTGTGTTCCAGTGGTGCCCGAGCTCACAGTTGTGTTAATTGGTGAGGAGAGTTCTATACAGATCGGATCAGAAAACCTCTTACTTGACCATGACAGGCAACAACCTGAGGAGATGTTTTCATCCAAATTATATGATCTGTGTGGGCGACACATTTGTGTTATTAACATGCTTGGGCTACAAAACATTGAGCCGCTCTCATGGAATGAAGGAATTCATGCATTTCTGTTGCTGCTGCCTTATGGTCAGCATGTCAGCCATTACACTTCAGGAGTGCAGTGGTTTGAGAAAGTATTTGGGAAGGAATCCCTTGCTTTCCTAATGACAGTTGTGACTCATGAGCCAGATGAAGAATGTGTGAGTGCACTGACAGACCTGAGAGCAAACAACAGCTTTGTTGAACAAAGGTACCACACATGTAGAAACAGTATGAGAGATGAAGGAGAGATTATAGCTCTGCTTGAACACATAGACACCATGGTCTCTGAGCATGATCCAAGCTGCTATGGTGGACTGATGTGTAGTGAGAAGAAAGAGCATGAAGATCTCCTGCTGGACCACAGACCCCAAGAAGATGAAGAGTTTCAGCAGCATCCAACAGGTGAAGACTTTAATGTTCCACAGTGTGGTGAAGTTCAAGAATGTGATGATGACAACAAAACAGAGACTGAGATCACATCTGAATCACCTTCTGTGATAAACAAAGGTAAAGATTTAATCATAGAAGACAACTTAACTTTAATAAAAGTATAACCTTCATGTAGTCAAATATTATTTATATCTGATCCTGAAATGTGTTTCCTCCTATTTCATTTGTAGATGAGATCAATGAAAGTGCAGCTGCAACCAATGACCAGGTGAGATCTTTTCACATATTTACACACCAGCATTTTAAAAAGTGTTGTTTCTGTTGTGTGCATCATGTTAGATTGTTGTCAGAAGTGAGGCTTTGCATTCCTTTAGTTCCCAAACTTTTCAAGGAATGAAACATTTCCCACATGTACATTCACTATTCAACTATTATTACAATTCATAAATGACTCAACAGCAAAACACTCAGGGCCCATTTCAGAGATACAAACTGAAGTTACAGTGATCACCACAAGTGAGCCGGTCTCTCAGGCCACCTGTGTCTGTCAGCTGGTCTCTCTTCTTTCTCATTCTGTATACTGTATCACTTTAGATATAGTAAAAACTGAAAGTGACACAATCATAATTATTATTCATGGTTATTTATCTGATCATCAACAGGCTCTCTCTCTCTCTCTCTCTCTCTCTCTCTACATGATCAACTTCAATAAAAAGCAGGAACACATTTTTGAGAGGGAACCAGAACCAATGAGGGCAAAGGGGCAGAATGCCTCAAGCTTAATCAATCACCAATTTAGTGCATGTTTGCATGAGCCTGAAAAAACCTTTACATAGTGAGAAGATAATGCAGCCTTTCTCAGTGGTACTTGTGGTCTAAAAACCTGTTTTCGTACAATAGTAGACGTATAATTTTGTATGTTGTTGAACTTCACCTTCTTGGCCAGTTGTCAGTGTAAACAAATTCTTTAACTGAATGGAACCCACCAGGTCAACTAGAGTTGACATGGAATAACTTTTTTCTTAGTGTGATCCAGTCAACAATCCTGATGATGGTGAAGACTCAGAGAGGAACGATGACACAACAGCAACAGAAGAGACCAGCATGAAGTCTGAAACACCACCACAGTGTGATGAAGTTCAAGAGACTGAGATCACGTCTGAATCACCTTCTGTGATAAACAAAGGTAAGGATTTAATCATAGAAGACAATTTAACTTAAATAAAAGTATAACCTTCATGTAGTCAAATATTATTTATATCTGATCCTGAAATGTGTTTCCTCCTTTATTCATTTGTAGATGAGATCAATGAAAGTGCAGCTGCAACCAATGACCAGGTGAGATCTTTTCACATATTTACACACCAAGTGTTGTTTCTGTTGTGTGCATCATGTTAGATTGTTGTCAGAAGTGAGGCTTTGCATTCCTTTAGTTCCCAAACTTTTCAAGGAATGAAACATTTCCCACATGTACATTCAAACTATTATTACAATTCATAAATGTCTCAACAGCAAAACACTCAGGGCCCATTTCAGAGATACAAACTGAAGTTACAGTGATCACCACAAGTGAGCCGGTCTCTCAGGCCACCTGTGTCTGTCAGCTGGTCTCTCTTCTTTCTCATTCTGTATACTGTATCACTTTAGATATAGTAAAAACTGAAAGAGACAGTAATAATTATTATTCATGGTTATTTATCTGATCATCAACAGGCTCTCTCTCTCTCTCTCTCTCTCTCTCTCTCTCTCTCTTTCTCTAAATGTGATCAACTTCAATAAACAGCAGGAACACATTTTGCTTTGCTCAATCAAGCACCAATTTAGTGCATGTTTGGATGAGCCTGAAAAACCTTTACATAGTGAGAAGATAATGCAGCCTTTCTCAGTGGTACACATGGTCTAAAACCTGTTTCGTACAATAGTAGATGTACAATGTTGTATGTTGTTGAACTTCACCTTTTTGGCCAGTTGTCAGTGTAAACAAATTCTTTAACTGAATGGAACCCACCAGGTCAACTAGAGTTGATATGAAATAACTTTTTTCTTAGTGTGATCCAGTCAATGATCCTGATGATGGTGAACGACTCGAGAGGAACGATGACACAACAGCAACAGAAGAGACCAGCATGAAGTCTGAAACACCACCTGAGAAACATACAGGTACTAATTCATACATAGAATTTGATTGAATTATTACTTCTACAGTAATATTGTGATTATACACATGTACCTGGGTTGATTCAGTTCATTATTTATAGGTACCTTAAAGGAAGACACGAGTGAAAATAAGGATGAGGTAAGACAATCTAAATGTCTCCATAGGACTATTTATTCAATATTCCGGTAATATATTAATCATTCAAAGTAATAATTCCTGACACATATGATTTACTTTAAAAGCTGGTAGAGATCAGCAGGGAGGAGCAATGTCGAAGAGAAACAGAAACACTGTTCAACAGACTTCAACTTGGAGACAAACGCCAACAGACGTTGACACCAGCAGATTTTCTTCAAATAGGCCCAGCTCTGAAACAGCAGAGCGACACACCTGAGAAGGATCTAGTCCATATGTTTCTCCAAAGGTTGATGATACTGGACTATAGAGCAAGATATATTCCTGTGAAACAAGACAGTGCTGAAGTCTGTCAATTCAGACATGAACTAGATAATGCAAATGATGAAACAGGAAAAAGTATCTTAGATGCTCTTTTCAGTTCTGATGAAGAGTCCAATCCAACACCAAAAACAAATGTCCATCCAATGGACGTTCAAATGGCAGTTTTCCACTGCTCAGACACCTTTCTCAGGCAGAACATGATTACTAAGCTATCCCAATGTCAGTACGCCTTACCTCTGCTTGTTCCTGACCCAGTCTCAAAGGACATTGAGTGTCCTCTTTGGACATTTAGGCAAATAAGAAAAAGCTGGAAGATGACAGATAAATCAAAAGGTTCCATAATGAAGAGCATGCCTGTCTGTAAAGCTGAGACACCCATGGTGTCATTCCTCCGTCTTGGTTCAGCCTCATTGTCAAAATCTCAGCTACTGAACAACTTAATCAACGAGCGCCACAGCACCTTCTTCCACAGGAACTGCCCAGGTAGCACAAAAACTCGCTACTTGATGGATGGAGTGGCAGAGATCGCCTGGTACTGCCCAGCTGGAAAACACAACGATTCTTTCACTGACTTCATTGCCTTCTGTAATCTCCATGGTGATGCTCTGTCCTTTGATAAACAACGTGATATACTGATTGAAAAGGCTTCAATCAATGTTGTGTTGTTACCATCTCTGAAAAGGGGAGACAGAAGTATGACAGTGATCTCATCACTTCTCAAGTCCTCAAAGCCTCTGATTTGCCTCGTTGCTGATAATGATTGCAATCCAGTTCTGTTGAAAGCAGGACATTATAAAATGGGTCTGAAAGACAAAAGCCAGTCGGATGCATCTGAAGAACTGAAAGGAATCATTCGGAACATTTTGTCTGGATCCTTTGATTCCTTCCAGCTTGAAACACTGGCTCAAGTCTCTGGAATCAGAGTGGATGAAGAAAATGAGATCTGCAAAGAAGGAAAAGCTGCTGCTTTGAAAATAACCAGTTTGCTTCAGGACATGGACGTCTCAAAGATCAAAGAGAAAATGCTCCCTTGTCAGGGCGAACTGTGGCATGAGTGGAGCAGAATAACAAAACAACAGTATCACCTAAAAGGAGCAATTGAAATGGAGAAAAGTAAAAATCAAGAGAAACTGCAGAAAATACGACAGAGACAGAGTGCTGCTTCCTGTTCTGACCTCATGCAGCTGTTCATCAATAATCTCTCGTCTTTGCCATCAAATGAGAAAGCCTGTTTCCTGAAATGGACTCGGATCTTACTAGATGACCTCTCCACAGATGACCTCGCTAGAATTCTCCACTGTTATGATAAAAAGTGGTCTGAAGTCTTGGCTCTAAAGAAAAACAAATCTGATAAACTTCAAAGCAAGCAAACTGAGCTGGAAGAGATTTCAACACAACTTCAGGCGGCAACATTTGGCTTGGAGCACATCTTCAGGGAGATGGGACAGATCTATGAAGCTAATGAATCACTGGCAAGAGGACGAAACACAGGCAGAATGAAGTGGTGTGACTATCCTGCTCTGGCTGCAGAGCTGATGATATCAGGACATCCCATGGAGCTGATGGATGGTGATGCAGGTCATGTACCTCTAACATGGATCAGTAGTCTGTTAGATGAAGTCATCAAGAAGCTGGGTGATAAGCGAGTTTTTGTTCTGTCAGTTCTGGGCGTACAAAGCAGTGGAAAATCAACAATGCTGAATGCCATGTTTGGTTTACAGTTTGCAGTAAGTGCTGGCAGATGCACCAAAGGTGCCTTCATGCAGCTGGTGAAAGTGTCAGAAGAGATGAAGAACGACTTGAAGTATGACTATGTTCTAGTTGTGGACACTGAAGGACTGCGTGCTCTTGAGTTGGCAGGTAACACAACTCTACACCACGACAATGAACTGGCTACGTTTGTCATCGGTGTGGGAAACATGACATTGATCAACATCTTTGGAGAAAATCCAGCAGAAATGCAAGATGTTCTGCAGATTGTTGTACAGGCTATCATGCGGATGAAGAACGTTAAATTGTCTCCAAGTTGTGTGTTTGTTCACCAGAATGTCACAGACATTGCAGCTTCAGAGAAAAATATGGATGGGAAGAGGCGCCTACAAGAAAAACTGGACCAGATGGCTCAACTAGCTGCCAAAGAGGAGGGATGTGATGCCAAGAGCTTCAGTGACATCATTGAATTCGACGTCCAAGAAGATGTGAAATACTTTGCCCAGTTGTGGGAGGGAAGTCCACCCATGGCCCCTCCAAATCCAGGTTACAGTGAAAGCGTCCAAGAGCTGAAGAACACCATCCTCTCTAAAGCATCACAGTCTGATGGAATGACTCTCTCACAGTTCAAACACAACATTGGATACCTGTGGAATGCTCTGCTGAATGAAAACTTTGTTTTCAGTTTCAAAAACACACTTGAAATTGCAGTGTACAGAAAGCTGGAGGTCCAGTATGGGAACTGGACCTGGACCCTGAGGAAAGAGCTGCTGACCATTGAAAATCAGCTTCACAACAGAATAGAGAATGGAAACCATGACATGGTTGAACTCAGTTATCTTTATAAAGAGATGAGCAAAACTTATGAAGATGTCAGAAAAGCTATGGCAACATACTTTGATGATAACCAACATAAAGAAATGTTGGCTCAATGGCGAGGAAGATTTGAAAGCAAAATCAAAGACATTCATGAAGAACTTGTGAAAGCACTGAAGAGAAAACTGGATGAGGTTCTCCAGCAGAAAAATGCTTGCAAAAAGCTTGATAAGAAGAAGCCAGAGTTTGAGAAGAAGCTACTACAAAAGAGCAAAGAGCTTGCTCTTCAGCTCAAAGACAAGGCAACAAATGAGAGGGAACTTCAAAAGCAGTTCAACCATGTCTGGGATGGCTGGGTTACTGAATTAACTGCAGATACAGAGCCCATAAAGGATATAAACCTACAAGAAGATCAGCTTTCTATCCTTCTAGAACTTGGCATTGAAAGTTCTCTTATACATGAACGCCAAAATTGTGGCAAATACAAAAACATAGCCAACCTTGGGGATTATTCTGAATATGTTACCCGAACCAAGCACCAAGATCCCAGTGAGGAAAGACGGAGATCTGAAGATGAGAGGGTAAGCACAAACACGACAACAGGGCAGTCTGACTCTATGTGGACTTACTTTTGGAAGAAAATCACAAGCTCATTTACAAAACAAAAAAGAGAAAATGAGCCACAGATTTGTTTTCAAGAACAAGACCAGATCAGAACTGTTATTGACAAAGCTTACAATCAGGCCGAAAGCATAATTCAACATAAACCCTTAGCCAAAAGAGGCTACAGTTCTACCTATGTGCAGGAAATGGCCAAAAATGTCAGTGAACAAGTCAAGGAATTTGGATCACAACAGAGCTATGCTCTCAAGAAGAAGTTCACAGTTGATCTTCTGCTCTATGTGTTTGACGCTGCCAGCAAGAGGCTTTTAGAGTCTCACAATCAATTCAAGAGAAACAATGATCTACGATTTTATGTCAATAGCAAGAAAGAGCAGTTCTATGGCATATTCAGCAGCGTCTGTAAAGGTCACTCATCAGCTGTTGTGTTTGCAGAGATGATCTGTGATAAACTGAAGGATTCCACTGTCCAGGCTGTCTATGATAAGACTGCCATTGATCTTGCAGGAGAGATGAAGTGCTCTTTCTCACCATTCAATGGGAACAGGATGAACTTGGAGAAGCATGTATTAAAATCCCTGGCAGAGAAAGAGGACTTTCAGGACTACATGAACTACATCAGACATCCAAGGGAACATGTCAAGACTTTCATAAAAGAAGAAGTGAAGAAATATATCTTCACTGAACACAAAGACTCCACAAAGAGTTTACTCAAGAAAAATGTTCAAGACATCCAGGGGCTTCTGAGTCGAGCTTTGCATCAAGCTACAGAGAAAGTGGCACAAGGGGAAGCAAACATAAACATGTGGCTGGAGGGATTTTCCAGTGAGCTTAAGGACCAGCTCAAACTTGATACCATATGTTGCCAAAATTTTAGTGACGTAAACAACTTTGATTTCCTAAAAGAGGAAGTGGCGAAAAGACTGGAATCCATGGTTAAGGAGATCACTGCACTCCCATTAGGTAACCTGGAGAAATCTCGGGTGAGGCCTGACGAAATCCTCATTGACCAACTTTGTAACTGCTGCTGGGTACAGTGTCCATTCTGCAAGGCTATTTGTACCAACACACTGGGAGGTCACAGTCCAGATAAACACAGTGTCCCCTTTCATCGCTCCTCTGGGATCAATGGCTGGCACTTTAAAGATACTGTGGAACTGGACATAGACTTCTGCACAACATCAGTAGCAAGTGACGGGTCCTTTTACCCTCAACATGATTCAGATAAGACAATTCCTTTTAAACTCTACCACACTGCTGGTCCAGAGTTTGCCTCTTGGAAAATCACTGCCGATGAATCTAAGCTGATTTACTGGAAATGGTTTGTGTGTAAGTTTCAAAAGGAACTGGAAAATGACTATAAGATGGAGTTCAAGGGCAGAGGAGAAATTCCCAATGAGTGGAGAAAACACACCAAACAGGAAGCGATTGCAAGTCTGGATCAAATGTATAAATCCTGAGTGACCCAGAACAAACTCTGCTCTGCAGTCACAATGGCATATTGTTGTCTGTATAGGGTTGATATATATACCGTCTGACTTCGCATTAAAAAATATCTTGAGTCTAAATAAGAGACTGAGAAAAACTGTCACATATGCTCTGTTGCCTCTGATCAGGCAAGGTAACAAAACAATGCCAGGAAGGAGAATTCACTCTGACAAATTAGACAAATGACTGCAAATGGCTATTGTTTCTAAATGTATTTGTCATATCCAAATTAGAGTATAAATTTAACAATTCTGATTCTGCTTTTGGAAAAATGCTCATTTTTTAGATAGGAATGTAAGCCATGAGTTTGGAATTTACATTTTACTATTTTATGACAATCTCACGTCAGGTGTTTTCACTTATGCATTAAATGTTTTAAAGCTTTACGTCTACATTATTAAGTTGGTATTTTGGGTGTTAAGATTAAAAACAAAATCAAATCAAAAATGTCTCATTTGCTTTTTTTTAAAGTTCAAAGTTCAAACAGCAATCAAATGTGCAAGAATATGAGCTGAGACAGACTAGACAGGACTGTAAACATTTTGTACTGATTTAAAGCTGTGGTTGGCTGTACTTGTCGTTTTCACCTTTTTATTGCACAGGTTTCATTAGAACAGGGGTCTCCAACACGTCGCTCACGAGCTGCCAGTATCTCTCCACTCGTGTCTGAGTGGCTCGCTAAAGGTTCAAAGTGTACATTTGACAACACAACGTCACTTGGTAAACCTGTTTAAATTTCTATCCAATCAAATTCAGACATCCCGCCCCCTTCTGTCACAAAATGATAAGAAAATCATCTGTCAGTCACACAAATGAGCTGCTGTCATGTTCGGTTACGTACCAGAACTTTACACACCGTAAAATTACGCGATGTTAGCAGGCTAGCGAGCGCGCGATGTAGGCTAGCGAGCGCGCGTGAATGACAAGTGTGTGTGTCTTATTTGTGGCGCGAGCGCGAGCGCCACTTCTCCAAGGTCTGTACACAGGACCTTCCGACTGCTAGCAAACTACCAACAGAGAAGCTAAAGGAGCTCCATAAGAGAGAAGTGAAGAGGATTCACTCCAGCAGGCAGCAGACACTCAAGTCATCTCACCAACATCAGGAAAGACTGAATGCATGAGAAGTACAGATGAGATGGGAACTACGGGGAATTCCCAGAATTCCAGGGAATGTGAAGGGACATTGTGGACGGACAGAAAATGTAAAAATATGAAAGGTTTAGTATAAATTAAAAAGTAAAATAATAACATCGTTTTGTTTGTGAGTATATGTGAATGTATTAGTGTCGACACTGAAGATGTATACGAAAAAAAACTCATGTTGCTGAAATTAAGTGCTTTTTAATACAAAATGTGAGTGATTATATCAACATTTTGTAAATGTTAACACAAAAGAGGCTCATTCAGCTGGTTTGGGTGGAGAATCAGCCATGTGGATAAATGTTACCAGTAATGTCAAACATTCCTTCTCAGAGGAGAAAAGGTTGGAGACCCCTGCACCAAGGTTTAGTTTAGATCTTTTTCTCTATTTAATAGATTATATTGTAACATTCTGTATTAGGCACATCACACAAATAACTTAACATTTATTATTATTTATTGAGAGCAAAGACTTTCAAATCCCATGAATGTGTCAAGTTTTACTTTTGTGAATCGTAAAGATATGGCCGAGCACGTTAAGATGTATTTGCAACCAATACACAGTATTTTCCATGAACCACAAGCTTATAAAAAAATGTGATCAATATTGATTACATCAACCAGAAAATGTCAAAATATACAAAATATCTGTGCAGCTTAAATTCATTATCAGATGATATTATCATAATCTTCTGTGGGAACAAACAAGAATGGCGCCAAAGTTTGTATTGTTTCAAAATAAAGGTCAGCTCATTGTCCATGCATTTCTTCATCATCCTTCAGCTCTTTTTGGAGTTTTTGGATCTCTCTGCTTTAAGGCTCAGCGCCTTAAACACCTTCAGAGGCTTGAACTTTCCCTTTGACTTCTTCAGCTCCTTGAGTCCTTCTCTCTGCAACTCTGACACACAGATTACAGTACAGTGCAATCAAACATGGGAGATCTTTTTACAAGCATAGAAGAACATTTTCAGCTCTTAAAAAATGAAAGCGTAAGAGAGGAAAAGATGCAGACAAAATGATATTTTCTCACCTTTGTTCTTCATCATGGTGTCCCATAACTTATTGTCTTCCTTCTCCCTAAATACACAACACAAATATTACACCTGGCCACGTTTCAATGTTTGAACAGAGAGATCAGTCAAAGTAAAAGCCCAGGGTATTACTTTTGTCCAGTGTACCTCTGCCTGTCCTGATCCAAGCTGCTGATGATCTGGTTCCTCTGTTCCACGATGGCCACCAACTCCTCCATCAACTGCTGCTCTCGACCTCGATCCTGGTGACTCCACTCGCTCTCTGTCAGGGTGTGGCGCATGTTCATTGTCAATGATAGCTTGGTCATAACACAGCGGTGGTTCTTTGTTTCTTCCTTGTTGGACATTTCAGAGACTTGGTTCTGACCGTTTCCCTAATTAAGAAAGCTCAGTTATGAACAACGAACAGCTTGTGGATTAGGGTTAGGAGTGTGATGTCATCATATTAGTCTGTGATATTAAATGCAAATAAAGGCTTTTGTACCTGAGCATATGTGGCCAGTAAACATGATTCTGATTCTGTACATTTCACGCCACACATGTAGACAAAGACAAAGATGTAAGATCCAAAAAACTAAGAAAGCAGCACCCATGCAAACACACTGACCTGGTTTGTTAAGGAGACACCTGAGCTCATATTCCACATCTACCTGCCTCTCTTCTAACTTCTGCTGCTTTGTCCTGAGGAAATAAACACAAAATATGGATAAGACTCGCACAGATGATGAAGTTTAGAGGCAGTAACAGGAACGCTCATTTATGGGACAATACTTCTCATGGACAGAACAGAATCCAGGTCCTGGTCCTGTACGTTCTTTGAAGAAAACAGACCTTAATTTAAAATTATTATATTACTTACAGTAAAACCAGTTCTGAATCTCTGCACACCAGAGTGTGTCTCTCCTGGATGAGAGAGAACCAGTCTATCAGCAGCAGCTCCTCCTCTTTGTCTGAGGTATGGGAGGAACCACAGAGTCAGAACAGGGACACGAGGATATGATGTTTGGTTTAATTCACAGCCTAAAGAAGTCGCATCTTCAAAGAGGATAGCATAGAAATCAGCACCAGTAATGATGTTTGTCCAGAATCTCTTGGGAACAGTTGAATTTACCATTTTTGCAGTCTCTCAGGTTCTTCTCAAGTTCCACTCCTTGTAGTTCCAATTCTTCCAGACGTTTATCCAGGTCTCCTATCTCCACAGGCATGGTTTTTGTAGAGGGGTACTGGTCTGTCTGCACCTGGAAACATTGAAGCCAATAGCCAAAACAATGACATCATTAAACAAATATGGCAGATTTGTTTTCTCGTCTTCCTTGTAATTGATGTATTAACTTTGAAACAAAAAACAAACATAAACCTCCTGTCAGCCTCTTGTCATCATGGTTGTATTCTCACACATCCTACCTTCCTCTTGATGAGGGGGAAGCCGTGTCCAGGAGCAGGAGCCCGTTGAGAGGAGGGAGCCTGAACAGTCTTTGATTTGGGTTTTGCAGATATTTGCTCAGAGGGATTGTGTTTGCAGGAGAGCTAGAAACAGGAGGAAGTAGAACTTTACTTATTGAATTAACCTTGTGGCAAATGAAACCAGTTCCACCTGATCCTGCAGGTTTACATGGCATCAACATACCACACAAACATTAACGTGACAACGTTCAGGGTGAACATTGGTACTGGGTTTGCAGTTTTACCTTACTTTGAGATGTCCGTTCACATTCACTCTTCTCCGTCCGTCCTCTAGTCCTCACTGTACTTTGAGGACAAGCAGCCGGGATCACAGGCACAGTGTGACTCTTTGGCAAAGGACGACTCTGAGTAGCTTTCAAAGTGACAAACGTTACTGCTGCTGAACCGCCTGCTACAGCTGACACGCCCACCTCTCCCTCTGCTGGCCCTGATGAGTCCGGGGCCCTGGGTCCTTGTTCTTGTTCTTCCTGTAGATTTGTGACACTTAACTCACTGGCTGCACTTGAGCTTCCTTGGACTCCAGTTTCAGTCAAATCTGGCCCACTATGCGGACAAGTATGACCAGCTGCTTCACTGGGAGCTTCTGCTGTGTCAGGAACGCCTAAAGAACGAGCTGCTGGGTCACCAAGTCCACCGTCCTCTTCTGCTTGATCTCTTGTGTGATCATCAGCTGGAACACTGGTGGCAACATCTCCACTCTCACATGAGCTAGCTAAAGTGTGTGTGTCCCCTGCTTTAGTTCCACCTGGTGTTGACTCACCCTGAGGTTCATAGTCCTGCACCTCTCCAAATGGATTGGGAGCACAGACTCTGGGTTTGAACCACAGCCCCTGTGCAGAGGCCACAGCCTTCGAACGCAGGGGGGTTATGGGTGCTGGGGCAGGAGGCAGCTGGGTCCAGGGTCCAGGGTGGATGATGTTGATCCATGGATGATTGGTTTGGACTTTCCGGCTCCTCCTGACTGGGTTTGTGCTGGAAGGAGCAGGACAGAAGAGGTCAACATGGAGTCTGTATCCTCTGTTACATTCTTGTTTTTAAACACAAACTGTGAATTCAAGTAAACTAATTCCACTTCAGTGACACACTAGAGAGATCCTGGAGATTTGAACATTTTCTTTTTGATGGTTTTGATAATATCTTGACACGGCTAAGACCTTGGGCCTTCCATGTTTGATATGGAACTGCACCCTCTTTGCAATTAACCAATAAAAAGGAATCAGAAACGATCTTACC
This sequence comes from Genypterus blacodes, assembly GCF_046128005.1. Taxonomy (NCBI): domain Eukaryota; kingdom Metazoa; phylum Chordata; class Actinopteri; order Ophidiiformes; family Ophidiidae; genus Genypterus; species Genypterus blacodes. The sequence goes on along the minus strand of NW_027466942.1, from coordinate 442,189 downwards.
TTCATTATTTTATGAATAATGTCAAATAACTGTAATCATTCATAAATAAAACAGGATGAATACATGGGGGTTCGATCTCTTCTATATCACCTATTCTGTCCTAGCTCTTCTGATGCACTTGTTTTCTAATCTGTCCTTTCTAATTTGTCCTTTTTTCTCATTCATCATGGTACCTAATTTATTGCACTTCTACTCTAGCTCTAGTTATGCTCTTAGCTGTTGGTTTTAGAAGGAAATGCGCTTACGATTTCTTGTGACCTGAAGTTCTTTTATCTACCTTTGTTGAACGCACTTATTGGAAGTCGCTTTGGATAAAAGCGTCTGCTAAATGACCCTAATGTAATGTAATGTAATGTATAAGTCCATCCTGTCTCAGGGTTATAGGAAGTCAAGTAGAAACCAAGTCAAGTCAGATAAGCCAGAGATGAGTCAGGAGTCTGTCAAGTCTACACCTAACAGGAATAAATGTGGCGAGAGACAAGAGACAAAGTTCAGGACACACACAGGAGGCTGCCATGGTGGACAGTGTGTCTGCAGACTTACATGTCAGATAAACTGGGCGACGGCTTGCTGTAAGTGGCTGAAGCTCCTGTTGAGAAACAAAAACAAAAGAGGCCTCAACTGTGAAAGAACCATCAACACATGTCCATGACATCATCACCATACGCATCATGCTACAGCACTAACACAGTGTGACTCTTCACCTGTAGCAGAAAGGCTGTTTACTGAGTGAATCCTTCTGGTCCTGGGTGCAGGAACAGGTTCTGCTGAGGAGCCTGACTTGCGTCTGGGGGCTGGAGGTGGAGGCTTCTTTCCCCCTGAAGCTGCTGCTCCACGTGGTGCTGTAGGCGTGTTTGTCTCTTCCTCCTGCATGTTATTGTCGGTCTGAAGAAGTGCAGGTTGTACTTTTCCTGCTCTGTAACTCTGGGTAGAGGAAGATGAGGGAGCCCCAGAGGACCATCCTCTTCAATCCATCAACACAGCCCTGATGACTGAGGCGCAGATGGGAGAACTCTTCTCTACATGCAGGACCCAGCAGAAATGTAGCAGGGTGAGCCAGTCTCTACAGATATGATCACATGAGCACACCAGGGCCGGACACACACACACACACACACACACACACACACACACACACACACACACACACACACACACACACACACACACACACACACACACACACACACACACACACACACACACACACACACACACACACACACACACACACACACACACACACACACACACACACACACACACACACACACACACACACACACACACACACACACGGGAGAGGCATTCCAACGCATTAGAATATGTGTGGAGACAGATACACAGGCAGACAGGCAGGCAGGCAGAGACAGACAGACTTGGGATTGATACTATAAAAGTTTACAGAACAAAAACCTATTTAATATAGGGAGGAAGAATATAAAGCAGGAAAGCTCAATAAAGGTTATAGATACAACACATATCTGAAAAAATAATAATAATAATAAAAATAATAATAAAAATAATAATAACAAGTGAGCCATAACACCTCTAAACAGAACGAAGGCTTACCTGGGGAGCTCTGAGCTGAACCTGCTGAGATGGTGAACGCTGAGATCAACCAGATGTCTCTTTAGGACGTAGACAGGCTGCTGACTCTGAGGAGAGAACTGAACGCTCAGACTGTTAACCCTGAAACTAAACTGACTGGCAGCTTGAAGAGGAAGAAGGCACCTTGAAGAGGAAGAAAGCACTGGCATTTAAACTCAGAGTGAGTAATTACCTTCAGGGATTCCTCACCTACGGCAGTCACACTCCTGAAATAAAGAAATGGAGAAGAAGCAGCACTCTAGGACACTATTGACCTGTTAAGCTTCTAAGGAGCCCTGAAGCTCACATGTGTGATCCTGGATGAGCCACACATTAGACCCCACCCTGCAAACCTGAGGGGATTAAGAATCTTAAAGCTTCCTTGAGACAAAGAAAATACTTTATTCAGAAATAAACTGTTTGTCATTACAAACCAACACCAAACACAGAGTGAGACATGGTTGTGTGCAATTACAGTAAGTGTTGCTTTCATAATCATTATCTTGAAATGATGAAAAGCGTAGAAGAAATACAGAACTGATTATTTAATTTGACAACAGAGGAAGGAGAGATAAACAGGGCGGATCATGTTACCCAGGTTCAGATTAGACAGAGGGAGGAAGTACAAGATCACCCATGGGGGGAAATGATGCACCTGGCGTTGTACTTACATCAGGGCAGGATGGAGGATGAAGGCACAAAATGCAAGACAAGAGCATCAAGTTTTCATTTCCACACTGAGGGAGCCGGCGCCATTCTTTCACTCCATGTTGTGATGTTTGACGGGACGTCTGAGTCGACCGTGGTATTACAAGTCACAGAAGATCACCGGAAAATGCTTTGATTGCGGGGAGGAAACAGGAAACGCGCATCTGTTGCCTGCATGTAGTTTGTTGAAAAAAACAAACTTCCGAATGAGGCCAAGAAGCTCCGAGAGGAAGAAATCAGGTGTTTTTAAGGTCGATCAAATAGATCTGCTCAGAGGCTTCACGTTACTTTAACGTTTCCAGCCGCAACTAAACTCTGAGCAACACAATCAGTCAGCACATCCATTCCACTCTGTCTTCCAGCTCATGTCTTCATGTGCAGAATTTAGTCCAAACCCACGGAGGGAGGATTCTTGGTGGCTTTACTTGTTTATTGTGCTCCACCTTAGGTTAAGTTCACAATAATTGCCACTAGAGGCCGGTATAGGGCCGTCTCTAAAATTAGAAAGCACGGTTTCTGATTACAGGATTAAGTGAAGCGGAGTTTCGGGTTGAACGTGTTAACTCAAGGCTGAAATACGGATTGTCAAAAATACTAATGGTGCTGACTTGAACCTGTTTTCCATCGCTTAACCTCGGTTTAACGGTGGAGTTAAACTAGCTGCCATTCGTATTCCTGAAAACTCAAATTTAAGACCAAAGTAAACTCACTTAGACATAAACTCATAGAGCAGCCATCAGAGAGACTTCACTGTTTCCCGATATTTACTTGAAAATTAACTGCTTTTGGCCAAACACTGACATTTACAATAAACTGCCATTAAACAAAGCTGTGTTTTAAGTCAGACTTAGCAGGTAGTTACGAAACAAACACAAAGAATATCGCCCTTAAGCCTTTGTACAACTTCACTGTGTTCATCTCCGTATAGTGTCTCTTCTACGTGTTCCATTTCTACTTCCCTGACTAAACACCGTTGTGCAACCCTCGCGAGATCGATGAGCGACATAAATCTCGCAGTGATGGCCGCGCCGCCTGATGCGGAGACTCTGGAGTCTCGTATCAGTGAGTATTTCACACTTATTATCCAGCCAGTGTCGCCGGGAGAGGCGGACACGGCCAGGAGGTCACCGGGCCGTAGGGGGACCGCGATGACAGCGCAGGGCAGCCGCTGGTGGGCCAACAGAAGGTTACCTCCAGCAGGCTAACACCTAGCCAGCAGGCTAACACTTAGCCTGTCAGAGCGCTGTGTCTGCCAGCTGTCAACATCAAGGGGACGCGTTAGCATGGAGGCTAATGGCTCCATGGACAGACGGCTACAAAGAAGCGGAGCGAGGGACGCGTCCTCTCTAGATGTACGAGTTAAAGAGCGGCTCCATGTCGCTGTGGCAGCACAACAAACTAGTCGCCACCGAGTCCGTGTCCGGCAGCAGGCTAACCTGTCTGTCGTCACCTGTCTGCCGTGTCTCTGCTCGCATGTGGCGGAGCAGCAGACATGTCACGGTCACGCAGTGTTATCGGTTTCTGCGTCGTAAAGTTCGTGACGTCATATTGGCTTTTGCTTTCATACGGCAGCCTGCTTAACATTCTGACGTCACAGCCTCGGCAGCTTGACACGTTTCCGTTCAACTTGGGGTTTCAAAGTAATACAAAGTCATGCGTGTGTTGGGATTCGAACCCTGTTGTTATGAAGCGTCTGTTGTGTCTGATTGATCTCTTCACGTTTCCTGTTTGCTGTCTTTGAGGCCTTTCTTCTTCACGGGCTCAGTAGAACCAAAAAGCAAACAAAAATGAGAAGAATGACAGAATCTAATCTAGGCAGATAGGATGATGAAGTAGGAGTCAACCATTCATCTTCTGCATAAAAACATAACAAAATGACTGCTTACACTTCAATGATGTCTTTAACTTCAGACTGACACAATATTAAGGATTCATCACAATGTCATGGCAACAAAATCACAATACTGTTCAACTGAAACCAGGGGTGCTTAAAGAGAGAGAGAGAGAGTCAGGAGCACATCTGTCTGACATTCTGTTCTGTTTGCTGAATACGAGAAAGAGAAAAATAGGGGGAAGAATGAAAAGAAAGAGACAGAGGAGTACACCAAAGTGACTTTCTTCTTCTACCTTTCAGACAGAGCCACCAACCCTCTGAACAGAGACACAGACTGGGGCAGCATCCATGCCTTCTGCGACCAGCTCAACAATGATCTGGAGGGGTAAGAGGCCACCAGGACGGCTATGTCTCTCCACTCTCAGTCCTTAATGTTAGCTTTGTTGGCGATTATGTTTATTTGTTTAACCCTGGTTCAGTTAAGTACTCAGTCACTTGTGTTACAGACCTCAGCTGGCCACCAGACTCCTGGCGCACAAGATCCAATCACCACAGGAGTGGGAGTCCATGCAGGCCCTGCTGGTGAGTGTTGTTCTGTTCAGTAGTGGCTGATGCACCCTGTTAAAGAGTAAGACGGGCACCTGGTAACGTCTCAGTCCAACACAGGGACGAGCAATGAGAGTAAACTCAAATGTTACCTTTTTGATAAAGTATGGACCAAAGTCAACAACATGTGCGGTGAACAGAAAGTTTCTACTCATCCCCTCTTTCCCTCGCTCGAATGTGATCAGGTGGATCAGGACATGTCATCACCATGACTACACACACCCACATGACCACACACACCCACATGACCACACACACATGTACCAAGGCAACATACTAACACAGAACAAACACACAGCTCCTACATTTGGCTTGAATACTTTATCTTTCCTTTTGTCTTACCAAGGTCCTGGAGACGTGTATGAAGAGCTGTGGGAAAAGGTTTCACGGTGAAGTTGGCAAGTTCCGCTTTCTCAACGAACTAATCAAAGTCGTTTCTCCAAAGGTCAGACCTTCCTTTGAGTTTTCTCTGAAGGACCCCTCAGCCCTTATGACTATGATGAGCGCTTGTGATGACTCTGTGTTCTCTGTCCTCCATGACTCAGTACCTGGGCTCACGCTCACCAGAACCAGTAAAGAAGAAGGTTCTGGAGTTGATCTACAGCTGGACCTTGGGTTTACCTGATGAGGCCAAGATCACAGACGCCTACCAGATGTTGAAAAAACAAGGTAAAAGGATGTCTGCTCTCAGGTGAAGCTGTTATAAAGTCGTGTTCTGATGTTGGTGTTAAGCAGTTCACCTCTTGTCCTGCCATGTATTGCTTGTATACATTAGGTATCGTCAAACAGGACCCCGAGCTGCCGCCTGACAAACTACTGAACCCTCCTCCACCCAGACCCAAGAATGCTATCTTTGAGGATGAGGAAAAATCTAAAGTAAGTCTAATAAAATGTCTAACAAACAAAAGTGAGAGATGTCTCCTCTGCTCATTGTAATGAGTCGGACCGACACCGGTGCTGTCAGATGTCATTCTTCCCTGTTTGTGTTTCCAGATGCTGTCTCGTTTGTTAAACAGCAGTCACCCCGAGGACCTCAAAGCTGCCAACAAGCTCATCAAGGAAATGGTGCAAGAGGTAAAACTCCTTCCTTCCTTCTTTTTTTAAATCGTACACGTCTCATAGATGTAGTCACTAAAAAGCACCAGCAGTTTGAAAAGGAAAGACGCAGCGTACGCATGAGAACTGTAGGTGTGTGTATGAGAGCAGGAGGAGGGTGGGGGGGGGGGGGGGGGGGGGCGGGGAAGTGCTGCAGCCATGGCAGGAACGTTACCTGAATCAGACGCTGACCCAGGGGAGTTTGGTGTGAGTCAGGAGCTCTGTCGGTACATTTGTCCTCATTTCAGCAGAAATCAGCTCTGACGTCAGCGCTGCCCTGTGCCAAACCTCTGCAGATGTCTGTGTGTGTCTCTGTGTGTGTGTGTGTGTGTCTGTATTGAACTGTTTCTCTGTGGCCTCTGCCTCTCTCTACACTACGTGTTGACACAGCAGCCTTTGTGACTCTGTATGGATTGTAGGACCAGAAGCGAGCAGAGAAGGTATCAAAGCGCGTGAACGCCATTCAAGAGGTGAAGGAGAGCGTGGACCTGCTGACTCAGATGCTGCAGGACTACGACAGGAACGCCAGCACACAGAGCAACATTGAGCTGATACAGGTGAGGGAAACGGAACAAAGTCAGTCTGTACAGGAGGAGCAGTGCTAGGGGATTTGGGTTTAAGGCTTCCATCATTCAGTCCAGGCTATGTTCATTTGTTTATATATTTAAAATAATATGTTGGGACAAAGATCTAAAGCAAAGTGCCAGATCTGATGGATGTGGAGGCTTTTTACTTTTGTCAGTTTCAACTTTAGTATTGGAATGGTACCAACTCTGTCAGCCATGTGGATAAAGTGGGAATGCTGCTGTTTGAGTCTGTTTGTATGTTTATGTGTCTTTAGGATTTGTACCAACGATGTGAGAAAATGAGACCGACGCTGTTCAGACTGGCGAGTGACACAGAGGACAACGACGAGGCCCTGGGTGAGCGTCCTCACGTCCTCTCTCCTTTAAACACAATGGAAAAGGAGCGTCTCTTCACCTGAGAAATAAGGAAGACGTCCCATGAATCCATATTTACACAGATTGGCTCTTGCAGCACATCAGTCAGAACTCATTCACAAAGACAATGAAGCAGAACAGACTGAACATTGAGTGATTGATTGATTCTTCCAAAACACTGCGGTTGAGGAAGTGAAGCTGGAGATGAAGCAGCTGCACCATGATGTCCACCGCAAAGAGCTGAGATCATTTTGGAGCTGCTTCCTTTTTAGGTTCACTTAATAACAAGTAAACACGAACACTTTGGGTGCATCACGGTGAAAATGTAACAGCATCTTAAAAGGTTGAACTGTTCTTGAAGACATAGTAGAGTGTGATGACTTCATGAATCAGACCTCTGAGTGAAGTGTGTGAACGTTCTGAATGTCGCCCTGCAGCAGAGATCCTGCAGGCCAACGACAGCCTGACTCACGTCATCAACCTGTACAAACAGCAGGTGAAAGGAGAGATCGTCAACGGCAACAACACGCTGAACACGCAGAAACACACAGGTAATGTTGGCGAGTAAACACACACACGTTTAGTTTGTATTCAAATAATGACTGAGTCTTCACAAACTGCGTTGTCTCTGACTTTGTCCCTGACAGGAGGAGGGACGGCCCTGCTGGACCTGTCGGGTCTGGACACGTCCCCCCAGTCTCCTCTCTCCTTTCCTGAATTCCCCACTCCCTCTGAGAGCCTGAACGCCCCCTCCCACGACACGGAGATCAGCCTGCTTGATGATGAGCTCATGTCGCTAGGTAACGGCACAGCAGAGAGCGCAGCAGGAGTTCTGTAAAGCTTGTGTGTGAGATATCACAGATATAAATAAATCTTTCAGACGGACACACAGCAGCTTCTAGACAGTTCCACTTCCTGTCATGATACAGCGATGTGTCCTGCAGCAGGTCGGGTTGAAGCAGGTCTCCTCTCTTATGGTTCGGTAGCACTCATTCTTAGCGTGCTGCAGTGGCCACGTCACCGTGGTAACGACCTGGTGGCCACATTTCGTCTCATCAGCATGAGTGTAACCTGATCTCCATTGTTGGGTCACAGCGCGCGCGCGCACACACGCACACACACACACACACACACACACACACACACACAGAGCAGATCAGCGGACTTTGGACCCAGACTATTGTGAATCCTTTACAATGTGTTTAAATTGTGCAAAGATCACAAGGTCACTGCTGACATCCCAGAGTTCCTCCTCAGGTTTGAGTGAAGGGACCCACACCTCCAACCCTCTGTCCCAGCCGGAGGACTCCACAGCATGGGACTCCTTCCAGGTGAGAGGGCGGAGCCTCCAGAGACACTTTGATGGGCCGGTTGTTTCAAAACATCTCAACTCTTTTCTTTTCACTTCCTGTCTCTTAAGTCCTCAGACAGCATCGACGCAGACGTACCGGCAGCACCCAGTCTGCTCCTGAGCCCCGACCCGGCCTCGCTCTCCCAGCCACTCTCGTCCGGATCCACCCCAGGGAACTCTGCACTGGATGAGCTGGATCTGCTGGGGAAGACCCTGCTGCAGCAGTCTCTGCCTCCTGAGGGGCTGCAGGTCAAATGGTAAAGTAAACCACGCCCACATGGAGACCCTCTGTTCACCTTTACACACAAGAAACTCAGATTCCAACAAACCTGTCTCTCTGTAGGGATAAGCAGCTGGCCAAACCGACTCTACGAGATCTCCAGAGTAAGTCTGGATGCAGCATCACTCCTAGCCCCATCCCAGTGTTCACCTCTGACCCCCCTGGACCTCTCCTGAGCCCTCAGCCCAGCCTGGGAGCCTCACTGCTGGACACCTCACCCACACACACACAGCCCGCCCCAGCAGAAGCCACCCTGGCAGATGTGTTTGTACCTCTGGAATCCATCAGGCCCAGTAAGTGAGCAGGCGTGTTGACGGCTCCGCCCGGCTGACGGTGCAGAACGTGCTGTGACCTTCTCTCCTCTCCTCTCCTCTCCTCTCCTCTTCTCTCCTCCTTCAGGCAGTCTGTTACCAGTGACCGTGTTTGATGGACACAGTCTGCGAGTCCTCTTCCACTTTGCTCGTGACTCGCCCCCGTGTCGCCCTGATGTGCTGGTGGTCATCATCTCCATGCTGTCGTCCGCCCCCGTCCCTGTGACCAACATCACCTTCCACACCTCCGTCCCAAAGGTGGACATCAGTAACACCGGGTCATATTCAGTCAGGGAGGCGTTGTAGTTTAAATTAAATGTGTGGTTGATCTTTGTTTTCCCCCTGCAGCCCATGGCGGTGAAGCTCCAGCCTTCGTCGGGCTCAGAGCTCCCAGCGTTCAACCCCATCCTCCCTCCTGCTGCCGTCACACAGGTCCTGCTGCTGGCAAACCCAAACAAGGTAGACCAGCGTGTTCCTGCAGCTGATCCTTCAGTCAGGGTCAGAGAGGTCATGTTGCCCTTTAGCTTAGTCCTAGTTACAGTATGAACACTAGAATGAGATCTCTCTCTCTCTCTCTCTCTCTCTCTCTCTCTCTCTCTCTCTCTCTCTCTCTCTCTCTCTCTCTCTCTCTCTCTCTCTCTCTCTCTCTCTCTCTCTCTCTCTCTCTCTCTCTCTCTCTCTCTCTCTCTCTCTCTCTCTCTCTCTCTCTCTCTCTCTCTCTCTCTCTCTCTCTCTCTCTCTCTCAGGCAAAAGTGCAGCTGCAGTACAGATTGACCTTCACCATGGGCGAGCAGGAGCACAGTGAGAGCGGCGGTGTAGAAGAGTTCCCTCCCCTTGAGTCGTGGTCGAGCCTATAGCACTGAGACGACCCGACAGACTCTGCTCCTCTGCTTCCTTTCTAAACCGGCGCTTTAACGCTGTTTGGTTTTTGGGATTGTTTTGTCTTCTTTTTTGAAAGGGTTATGATCATTCTCTGTCAATCTCCTGTGTGTGTGTGTGTGTGTGTGTGGCTCTCCTGCTGTATGTGGCCGCTTTCAAACAAAAACCTGGAACCCTTTTGATTTCAACGGATCGATCCTTTTAGAGTTATATTCCCTCAGTGTTTGCACATTTCCTCCTTTTGGTGCGCTTGATTCATCTTCAGCACAAAGACACATTCAGTCCAGTCTCTGCTGTTAGCTCTCACCCCGGCCCTGTGCGCAGGTGAGACACCACGTCGCAGAATCAAGCGCACCAAAAGAGAAACGAGATCCTGGATACGTAGTGAAGGCTCGTCTCGGTTTCCAAAAGAACTGTGCTGAATCTACTTCCTGTTTGATGCAAGTGTATCTTGGAGCGTCCACATTCCTGTTTTTGATTTGCAGAGAATGACAGTCCTGCCGTCCCTGTTTGGGGAGGAAGGCTGCTGTACTATAACACGCTGTTTAATCCGCCACACGTGCCTATTTTGCTGTTTGAACATTTATCTGTTGTAGTGCATTTGGACAGATGTCTCGTCTCATCTGTCGCGTCGGTCACAGTAGTTTGTGTGAATGACAGATCAGCCCCGGGGTAATCAATCAAAATCTCACCGCAAGTCCCCCCCCCCGCCCCCCCCTGACTTCCTCCTGTATAATATGTATAAACAAAACTTTAACATTTTTCTTAAGCTGGTGACTTACTTTATGATTGCAGCATGTCTTTGGTCAAAGTGAAACTCTACAGCGTGTTCATGCACACTGAGCACTGCACAGCGTCCGTCTCCAACATGTCCAGCTTGTGTGGTTTGTGATGCATGCATGCTCGCCACGCTCCACTCTGCTCCTCCACACTGGATCTGTTACATTCCACCGCACTAAGCTCAGATACGACTGCTTTGTAAATACTTATGGCAGTTGTCTTTTGTGCATTTGACTTGACGTGCAAGAGGATAACAGAGATACAGAATGAGTAATAAAGTTGTTTTCTTGAGCTGATGAACATTCCCTTGTGTAGATAACATTTATACACACACACACCTCAGTATTTTAACACATGTATACACACCTCACTATGTCAAACACACGTCCACTTTGCTCACGGTCATATGAGGAAACAGGAGTGACGGGTGACTTGGACTTGGAAGAGCTTTATTGAAACCTGAAAAACAACTAGAGCTCAAAAAGAGATCATTCATATCTGTAACAAAGCTGTGACCACACAGTCACAGTAAGTAAAGAGTCATATCTGATCTAAGAGGGCTATTTCTATAATTCATGCCAAGGAAATTGGCAAAACAAACTCTCCCTCCCTTATTTATGCACCAGGATCTCACTGTTTAAACTTGGTTATCAAACACAGATAGCTTATAAACCAGATGAAGTAGTAACACCTACCTTTCATACACCTAAAGACAAAACCAAGTATTTAATCAATCCACCTCAGCTCAGGTCAGAAGGTTCACCACACAAGAACAGCGTGTGTGTGTGTACAAAAGTGTGAAGGTAAGCATGACTGAGGCCGTTAACACACCTAACTAGCTTCAACTTAACAAACTAACATGAAGCCCAGACTGAAGGAACTAAAAAGATTCAACATCTAAGTGGGAGAGAAATCAAACCTGAACTCCTGCAAAGATGTCTGACTGCACTAAAACAGCATCAGTGCGACTGAGTGTGTGTCGTGCTGTGTGTGTATGAATATCATTATTTTCTACCTGAGGATGGCGGGGGAGGGGGAGGAGCAAACTGGAAGGGGGAGTGGCCCATCAGGCCCACTATCATGGGCTGTGGAGGGCTGAACTGCTGGGCCATTAGAGGCTGGGGCCCTGATGCCGGGGGTGGGTTCTGTCCCGCCCCACTGACCCCTGACCCAGAGCCCCTAGAGCTGTTGTTCTGGTGCTGGCTGTAGGAGTTTGAGCTGGAGCTGTGGCCCCGCCCTCCATCCCTGCTGCTGCTGCTGCTGCTGCCCCCGCTCACCGTGCGCAGCCGCCGCTCACACTCATCCTGGTACATTAGGTTGGGATTGTTGGAACTGGAGGTGCCACGGAAACGAGGGCGCCCACCTGGATGTAGAGAGACTTCTGACATGGGCAAAATGTCTCCAATCCAATAAACCATACAGTTGGTTTAGACCGTTTCACAGATTAACAACACCTGTTCACATTCAAAACAACTCGGTGTACGAAGTTTCTGTTCTGGTCTGCATCACTAAGGTACAGTACATTCAGTATCTGAACACTCTGATAAACAAACAGGAGGCGTTCCTCACCTCCTCCCCGCCCCGTGCTCACAAGCTGCAGCAGTTTAGGATTGATGGCCTGCCGGGCCTCCTCCAGGACCCGGATCAGCTCGCGGGCCTGGCGGAGGTTCCCAGGAGTAAAGAAAGTGTAGGCGGTGCCCTTGTTGGTGCTGCGGGCCGTACGGCCGATACGATGGATGTAATCCTCAGACGAGTGGGGGTAATCATAATTGATGACAAACTTGACGTCCTCCACGTCTTAACATTTGAAGGAGCACAGGGGTGAAGGAGCGGTGAGACCAGCGGGTCCAGTCAGAGGGACGGAGAAGACAGAAACACAAATCAGAACAAAGCCAACACAGAGATGAATGAATCAATGCTGCACCAGTCACTGGATTCAAACTGTGTGCTGTGTGAATTCAATACATTCAATACCTGAAGGCACCATGAGCCTCACTTACCTGTCAGAGGTGGAGTGATAACTAACTGATATCATCTGTGAAATACAATTAGAAACTTCACTAACTACGCTGATCATGAATCATTCAATAAGCTGCCTCAGGACCTGGACACATGCGGGGAGGAACGATACATTCAAGGGACAAAACCATCTAAGTTCTGCCTTTGTGAGGGTTGGGAGAGAAAGACTTGGCATGCTGGAATGAGCACTGATCAGGGGCGGAACTCTACAAGCTAATGGATAATGTTCAATTCTTTTAGGGGAACGGATATTGACATCAAACTAGAGGTCTGTTTCTCATTACAGCTGAGAAGGGGCTCAGAAAAAAGGCGAGTGGTATGACAGTAATGCAGAAGGGGGGGGGGGGGGGGGGGGTTGAGGTACTTACCCTGTACGAGAGATTTAGTGAGGTTTAGTGAGGACTTACAAGGTTACCCCTCTCCCCCCCCACCCCTCTCCAGGCCTGGGAGGTCTGCAGGGGTAGGAGGAGAGTGCTCCGGACAAAACCTGTCCTTCCTCCACCCCTCCTCCACAACACTCCCAACGCTGGAAGCTGTCTGGGCCAGAGCTCCAGCTGGACTGAGCTGGGAAGCTGTCATGTGACATTCTTATAGAAGTGAGTTAGAGCCCAGCAATTCAAGTGCAGTAACAAGAAACAGACACTAAGGAGAGGACCTGTGGACACTTTCTGTAAGAGGGCTCTGCCAGGGGACATGAGTCCTGACCGTCTCTGCTCAGGTACAGACAGACAGACAGACAGACGGGCATTCAGCAAATAAGTGAGTGACCATGCGTCATTGGCCAACTGGACTGGTAGTCTTGTTTGATGTACATACAAAGAAAAATGGTGGAAGTGTTTCGACGACGAGGGGAGGGGGAACAGACAGACAGACAGACAGACAGACAGACAGACAGACAGACAGACAGACAGACAGACAGACAGACAGAGGCCAGGAGTGTTTAAGGGGAGGCAAGAGATGAAGAGGAAGTATAGACATTTAGGAAAGGTAGGGAGAAGAATAAGAGATGTTACGAGAGGAAAACAAGAAAAAGGGCAGGGACAGAGAGGAAAAGAGGTCCAAAAGAAAAGACAGACAGGAGGAGGAAGGAGAGGGAGGGAGGTCGATTATACAGAGGTGGCTCCTCCAGGCCAGGACTCCTGCCAGCCAGGACCAGACATGACGGCCACGGAGGGAGAGGCCGGCCGGCACAGCCAGTGGTGGGGGATGTCAGGGGCGGACATCAGGGGGCGGTTCAGAGGGGATCCGACCGCGCCTCCCTTACTTCCCAGCAGTCTCTTTCTGTCTTCTCGTGCATCTCAGCCTCACAGATCCTAACGATCACATCATCCACCACACCCTCACTAAGACCTCACCTGTGGCTCTATCATAAGACTACATGTTGGGATCTAGCTTGTCGAGAGTCTCAGTGGGAATGTTGTTCCTCAAAAAGAGTTTTCAGTTTGTATCTCATCGCAAATAAAATGTAAACTTATCAAATAGTGTTTAAAAAGGTTAATGAATGTGATCAGCTGACTGCAATAACATTAGTTGTGGTGCTCACTGGTGGTGATGTCATAGCTGAGGGGAGTCCACCCTCCTCCACCTGACAGCTGCCCCCAACCCTACGACCAAATTAGGAAGGCGAGCAGCGCCCTGTGCCGCCCAGGCAGCCAGTGTCCCGGATGGGGGGGAGTTTTGTTTCTGTTCTAGGTTTCAGTGAAGATGGCTGTGTGTCTGAGAAAGATCAATCAGGCCGTCTCTCTCTCCCCGAGTCAGGTTTCGATTTGTCATGCCTAGGTCCGGCCGCAGGCTCCCGAGGGCCTGGGTGCTTCTAGTTGCCGGAAGAGAGACTTGGAAACAAAACAAACAAAAAGAAAATGAAAAGAAAACAAATGAACATAGAATTAGGTTAAAGGTTGATTGCCACGTTGTAGCTTCAGCAGCATCACCCCTCACAGGCTCACACTTCAGTCTTAATACAGACTGCACAGGAAACCACACTAAGATATGTATGATCTGATTACAGAAGTCTCTTGCTCTTTCACATAGAAACCAATCTGTGTTTTGACCTGATTCTAAATGAAGTGTAAGGGAACGTGTCATTGTTTTATTCTACATATGAATAAAGGCTGTGTACCGAGTGTATGATCGATTAAGGGAAACCTTAGAGGACCTACCCAAACCACGGGAGGCCACGTCAGTGGCAATGAGGATCGGAGCTTTACCGCTACGGAACTCTGCGACACAAAGCAAAGGCTGGGTTATCAGAAACATACATCATTAAGAGGAAAGACAATCGATCTGGGATTACAGTAGTAATGGACTGATCTAGATGAGTCTGACCTGTCAGCACCCAGTCTCTCTCTGGTTGGCTCTTGTCACCATGGATACACATCGTTGGCCACCTGGAAGAGAAAGAGGTCATGTAGTTTTACCACGATGCATTCATCTGAGATCAACATTTAAATGCTATAATTGATCACTGAATGAGAATTCTCTTCCTCTGTCTGTTCTGCCCACAGAGCCATGGAGGGAGCAGAGCTGAGGTGACGGCGGACAGGAGATTTTAAGATTTAAGATACTTTATTTGAGGGTTTGTGTCTCTTGAATGTGAGGTTTGATGTTTTTCCCACTTTACCCGTCTCGTCTCATCCTGCGTGTGAGGTCATCACAACGTTTCTTAGTCTCCACAAAGATGATGGTCTTGTTCTCCTTCTCAGCCATAATCTCCTCCATCAACTGGATCAATCTGAAGATGATATTGATCAGGAAATTAAAGTAATTAACTTAAATGGCAGATTCCATGATCCATATTGGTGCCCATTCTCTTACTTGTGGTCCTTCTCACTCTCTGTACAGACATCAACTATCTGAAGGATGCTGTGGTTGGCGCTGAGTTCCAAGGCACCAACGTTGATCTGGACAGAATCCTTCAGGAAGTCCTCTGCTAGCTGGCGAACGTCTTTAGGCCAGGTAGCACTCCACATCAGGGTCTGCCTGTCAGGCTGAAGGAGTGAGATTCACATTTCAAAGATACAAACCAGAGAAACACATGGATTATGAACCAATATGGCTTCATTTCATCAAAACATTGATTCACTTCACCCTGATCTGGTCCACAATTTTGCGAATCTGTGGTTCAAAGCCCATGTCCAGCATGCGGTCGGCCTCGTCCAGCACCAAGTATGTGCAGCGCCGCAGCTTGGTCTTTCCAGCCTCCAGGAAGTCGATCAGGCGTCCAGGGGTGGCAATGCAGATCTCAACACCTAAGGGAGACCGATGGAGAGTCAGTGTACTGTGGTCCAACAGTAGATCCAACAGTACCTACAAAACAGCAATATGAAATATCTCTCTCGCTCTCTCGCTCTCTCCCTGTGTGAAAAGTGAAAGATTCCTTTGAAGGTGAGGAAGGTTAGAGTTAGGGGAAAGGTAGCAAGGATGTTTTGCTCTTCTAACAACATCAGAGAGGACAGCAGCGGTAAATCCACCTCACCTCTCTCCAAGTCTCGGATCTGTGGTCCTTTGGGAGCACCGCCATACACACAAGTGCTTTTTATCCGGGATGACTTTCCATAGTCAGATGCCACCTGCTGCACCTGCTGAGCGAGCTCTCTGGTGGGGGCCAGGACCAGGCACTGCAGAGCGCACACACAATGACATCACTGTAAATGTGTGCCGTGTTTACATTTCATATCTTAAAGCAGACAGCTTCAGATTCTCTCAGCTTACAATGGGACCATCGCCTCGCTCCAGGTAGGGCTGATGGTTGATGTGCACAATGGCAGGCAGGAGATACTGAGGAAAGGACAGAGAGGTCACCATATTAGAAACAGGAACTTGGAGCAGCATACAGCTCATCTCAGACAGGATCACATCAGATACACTCACACCCTTTAATGACACCCGTGCTTACATACAAATACATCAGTCGGGCATAACCAGACATTCACAGAATCCTTGGTGAAGAGGGAGAGAAGATACTTTGCGTGTCTCACCGATAAGGTTTTCCCAGAGCCGGTCTGAGCGATGCCCACCATGTCTCTCCCACTGAGGGCCAGAGGGAAACCCTGAGCCTGTATGGCTGTGGGCTCCTTGAACTTCTGCTGCATTAGCACATCTATTACGTATTCTAAATGGAGGGAGAACGATATTGGTGGGGTTATTTCTGCAGTAACAGAACAAAGTGAACGTTCCAGTGTTCCCACCAGATGATGACACCTCAATTAAAATGATCTAAGTCTTATATTTACATTTCTATTATCTGATTTCAGTAAACCAATGATATCCTCCATTCTAACTGCTGGTACATTCACTCCTAATCACTTTAGTCTAACTTCCTGTCAGCATTTGGTTCTTGTTCCATGCACACACTCATTGTTGTACTCACGGGGGAACTGAGCCTGATGGAAGTGAATGATGGGCTTCGGGCAGCCTGAGCCTCTAACTGTGATTTCTTTCTTCCTTCGATACTCCTCAAGATCAACCTGAAAACATAGCACAGCAAGTCAACGTGTCATTGTGTGTGGCAGACATGTCCCACAGCCAGGTCTCCATGGTTACAGCATATAGACTTATATTGTGTGTCTCATTGTGTGTCATTTACCTGGCTCATCCTCTGCACCTCCTGGTGTTCATTATAAAAGTTCTTCTCAAACTTGGGAAGCTCATCCAGATCCCATCTCTTCTTTCGTAGACGCTCCCCGGGGTTCCCAAACTTTTTTCCCACTGGTAGTCCGCTCCTGCTGGACCCCAAACGAGGGCTGCTGGAACATGGAACACAACACGCTGACGTTAGAGATAGAGAGAGAGAGATGGATAGATAGATAGTCACCACAGTAGCAAAGATACAGAATACAAGAGAAATACACACAATAAACAGTATAAACACCAGAACAAGTGTACACAATATACACGATACACACACAAGAACAAATATGCACACACAATAAACAATATACACACCAGGAACAGTGTACACAATAGACAATATGCTCACAATAAACAATATACACAATACACCTTTTAAATATGAACTTTGTAAGTATGAGTAGAAAGAATGTTATATTGTTTTCATTATTATCATACTTCACCGTCACAGTATCCTATATATGTACACACAACAGCTATTAATGTTTTCGGTCATTTCTCTGGCGTATCAACATCGGCGTCACTGGATATGATACGACAGTCGCGAAACTTGAATCTCCATATTGAAAACAAACAGCCAACCTGTCAAGCGAGCTCACTAATGCTAATTAACGGGGCGTTTACTGACCCTCTGTCGCGGCCCCGGTCCCGGTCTCGGACTCCATGTGAGCCTCTCATCGTAGGGAGGAGGATTCGGGTTGTTTTATAAGACTTAAGTGTGATTTCTCTATTAGCGTCACCACGTCGGCCGAGCTTGAAAGCTTTCTTTAGTACAGACGAGGCGCCCTTTGTTTTTAGCCGAATGCTAATTGTTACGCTTTACGGTAGCTGGATAAAGATGAGTTTACAGAAGCGTCTTTATGGCGTTGACTTAAATATCAGTGGGCGCTTGTGTTGACACGAAATTGTAAATGTGAGCTTATTTAATATGCTTTATGTGTCACAATAAGCACGATAAGAGGCCCTGGTTGATTGATAAAGACGTTAGCTTAGCGTCAATGAGCGAAAATGGCAGCTTGACAGAGCGTTTAGCAAACAACGACACGGCTCCTTACCGCCACCAACTGGTGTGGAGTGAGAAGTGGAATTTTGATTAGAAGGGCAGTCTCTGTTTTCCCAGTGCAGACGACACAAAGGTCACATCATGTAAACATTGTAGACACTTATCAAACCTCAGCCCCGCTAACAGACAGTAAAGATTAAAAATAGTGAAGCTATAAAAATAGAGGATAATCATCAGTTGTAGTATTTTTCACTTCATCATTTTTGCGAGGTTGCACTTCATAAGATCTACCCATTAAAGTAGAATAAATGTGTGACATCCAATAATAATATTAATTCCTGGGTTGCCATTGTTAAGCTGCTACAAAAAATATGAGTTTGCCAGTGTTTATTTTTCCTTTTCAACATCAACAGAAAATATTGCATCAAAACATAACGGATAATATTACCAATATACAAACAAAGTCAAATTATAAAACCAGAAGTCATAAAAATATTACACCAAAGCACTATAGCATCTTAAACATTTAAGTCACCCTGAACGTTTCTCAGTGCTCGGCTGAACTATTTACATCACAAAATTCCTTTTTCAGAATTATATCTTCTGGCATAATATATGCAGTTTTGTCATAAACATACAGCTTTTAAATCACAAAGTATAAAACTATCATTTGATAGTGTTCTATTCAAGATGCTTGAGTTTGATCTGCTTGTCACCTTGGGGGCAGAGGACAGGTGAGGCAGCGACTCACTCTGTTACAGTATCTCACCTTTAGTTCAACATTATAACAAAGTCATTCAACCTTCTTACTCACAGAAGTACAACTGGGATCTGAAACTGAATTCAGTAAAAACTAAACTAAACTAAACAGGGGGCTGGATTGGACCCGGGTAGAAATGAGATATCTGAAAGAATGTATGCATCTTAATCAAAGCCCTTAGACCAGACCAGAGCTGTGTTGGCTCTGCAGGGAAGTGTTGCTTCTCCTGTGACCTGCCACCTGTGTGTTTAGGTGTGTGTCCATTCATCAGCACCCCTGTCCACACAGCTGTTCCCTCAGTGCTCAGGGTCTCTATACAGAGCAGCAGCTGGAGTCATCACACTTCAGATTCACTCCTTCATAAGAACCAACAACAAAATGCTAACATACACAGAATATCAAAGCTCTGGAATAATCCGTTCCAAACAATAAGTCATACCTTCAAGGTCACAACATTTAAATAAAGGTATCTGTGTGATTACACCATATATATATTAAAATAAAGGACATCATTAGACTCAGGTTTCCTTGAATATAAAAGCTCAAATCTAAGATGATGCATCTTGTTGACTGGAGCGTCGGATGTCAATCTCCATTTGGCAACATTTCAGTAAGAGACAGAGTTGGCAGAGCGTCGAGGAGGAGTAAGAGTTCAGATTAAATAAGGAAGGAAAGTGAGAGAAGCCTTATGTTTCAGGTGAGAATGGCACTTATCTGTTTAAGAGTAGACTGAGAATCTGTCATTGTTTCTGTTTCTGTTTGAAGCATAAGTTTGCTATGTGCAGGCACATTGATCTGCACTGATCCATCCTCAGTGGATCACTAAACAAGGTGACTGACGGCCTACGTACACAACATCTGTGAGTGCGTCCACACTTTAGAGCAGCTAACATGTATAGTGTTTCATTCTGATGGGACTGTAAGAATCCTTCATGAACATAACTAAACAACTTCAACACGAGCCGTAGAGAAGTGAACGAGCCCAATGTCTAAACCCCTCAACCCTCACCTCCATCACCTCCACGCTCCTGCTCTTCCTGTGGCACCGGCTCAGACCCTTGTCTCGTCTCTCTCTTCTTCACAAACCTGTCATGAATCTGATCTTTTCAGTGGCGTCTAAAAATGAACAGAATCTGATTTTCTGCTGAGGTAGCAAGTAAAGAAAATCAGATTGTGTCTGTTCTTTGACATGGCCAATAAAAAGGAGAAGAGTGAGAAGCGTGTGTGTGTGTGTGTGTGTGTGTGTGTGTGCACATGAGTCTCAGAATTCATCATCAGAGCTGAGGAGGAGGGTCTTCTCAGTGTCTCCACGGGTGCTGAGGTTACTGTGGCTGCGGGAGAGGGGGGGCACCCCGCTGCGCTCCAGGGTGGACTGCTGGGTGTACTGCTGATAGGCAGGGGAGAAGTTGTGGATGGCATCCTGGACCATGTCTCCAGGGTTCATGGTCTCCTTCAGGCTGCTGGAGATGCTCTTCATCGGAGCACAGCGGCCTGCAGGTGGAGGAAACATCATTACAGAAGCAGAGTCAGATGGGAGGGTGGGGAGGGAGGGGGGGAGAGTGACAGTGTCAATCGTAACAAAATCCTTTAAATCAGCAGAATGGTTTCAAATCCTGCTTCAGGAGTGCTGAAGCCTTCAACAGCCCGTCTCCTTAACGCTGATTAGTATTCTGTGAGGTGACTTTAGGATCAACTCATCACATTTCATACATCTGAGGACAAAGCATGACTTTGACACGATACACTCCACAGTGACACACACACGCACACACACACACACACAGCCATGAAGGGCAAATGATGAAGGTTTACAGGCTGCAACACAAACATCACAGGGGGAAAAGGTCACAAAGAAATGTCTGCTGGACTGAGTGTGACTGTGAAAGAAAAATAAATAAAATCAGTGATAAAGAAGCAACAACAAGGAGCAAACAGCACGACGACCAGAGACCCACCATCATCCAACATCAACACCTACCGTACTGTCCATAGATAGGAAAGGAGCCTTTAAGTGCAGCAGAGAGAGAGAGAGAGAGAGAGAGAGAGGGAGAGAGAGAGAAGAAGGGAGACAAAAGTGACAAAGGATACAAGAAAGGTGAGATGAACAAGAAGGAAAGGAGTCAAATAGAGCAGAAGAAAAGAGAGAGAGTCAACCTATTTAGAAGGTGCAAGGGAAAAATGTTGAAGTCCGGAGTCAAAGATAAAAGGGGGAGAAAAACACACACACACACACACACACACACACACACACACACACACACACACACACACACACACAGAGAGAGTGTACCATAGGAGTCCAGCCTCTTGTCCATGTAGACCTTATATGTGAAGGCGTGGCGCAAAGCAACGGCAGCGAAGAACATCTCAATGCAGATGATGAAGTTCTGGTAACCGGCGGCAACTGTGCCTTCGCCCACGGAGAAGTCAGTGGAGGTGATCTGAGGGATGGCGCCGCACTTCTCCAGGATGGCCAGGAGCAAACCTGAAGGCAGGGAGACAAAGGGGAGGAACAGAGTGAGCCTTCATCTACAGCGACATGTGCGTGTCGCTGTGTTTTGCTTGTGTTCTCACCCTGCCAGAAGGAGAGGAAGATGACCGACTTGACCATGAAGAACTTGAGCACAGGGTTGTACGGGACGAGGAGGTCCCGTGTGGCAAAGTAGAAGAGGAAGAGCGCATAGAGGGACAGGCTGACGGAGATGTTGTAGATGATAGCCACATACAGGTAGCCACTGGCCACACTGAGGAAGAGGAGGGGGGGGAGAGAGAGAGAGAAGATGAAGCAGAGTTAAACCACAACACTCCATGTGCTTTAGAACTCACAATGACTGAGTACTTTCAACACACTAGAGTTGACTAACTAACAAGCTTCTATTTCCATACAGACAATCATACTACAGGAGAACTCTTCATCCTCTGGGGGATCGAGCTGCAAACATACTTGAAGTCTCCGTCTCTGTATTTTCCAAAGGCCTGCAGGATGACAGTGATGATGGCCATGAGAGGCTTCACCACACAGAACTGCAGAGTCGCCTGAGAGCAAGAGAGAGAGAGGAGGGGAAGGAAGACGAGAAATCAATCAACGTGTCTGTTAGCAGGAGATCTCAAAACGTCGAGGGATTTCTATGTGACTTAGAAGGCAGGATGGACATTTTGGTTCCATCCAGCCTGGTGGAGACTCAGCTGGAGGACTACTCAGCCTTGGCGGAGGTATCCACTCTGTCTCTCTCTCTCTCTCTCTCTCTCGCTCGTCCCTTCTAGTTCTACTTATTTGTCGAGCATTGGTACCTGTTTGCAAAACCTGAGGAACCCGATGGAGTAGGTCTTTCCCCACAGGCAGCAGGTCCCGTACACACAGCTGGACCTGGAGAGAAGCACAGGGACTCTGAGTGAACACAGCTGTGCACAGATGTGGCTTGACACGGGCAAAGTGACTACACATAAAGATAATAGGAGAAGAGTTGAAAGTAAAGCAGACGTACTCGATGGGTTTCCCTCTGATCTCAGCCATGATGGCGCTCTCTCCTCCCAGGTACTCATAGCACAGACTCAGGAAGTTGTAGATGACAAAGGCTGTAGAGAATCAAACATGTACAAGTGGTTCATGGTGTTTAGGGTTCCCTGCATACATTGGGACTGAAGCAGAGACTGAGACCCTTCTTGTTACCATGACGTCCTTCAAGTAGGCAAGAAATCATAAAGCCAACATCCAAACCTAGCATACGTCTAACACAGCATCCACAGCATGTTATGGAACTGCAGCACTCGGGTTTGTCTGGTCGGTTACAGAACAAGAGGAAGGATTTCTGAAACTACTCTCAAGGTTTTGAACATTTCCATACAGTTGCTAGGAAACAGGGTTGTTCCATCCACAGCGATCCCAACAGGCCACAGAGACAAGAGGACGGAGATGAGCGCTTTAGTAAATGATGACACTGCAAAGGTCCAATCTGCCACCGCAGCATCACAACACACACACACAGACACACACACACAGACACACACAGACACACACACACACACACACACACTGGAGAGGGGAACATTGGCCGGAGGCTACCCGCTCACCTTCGTAGCAGTCTCGCACCGTGTCAAAGTAGACGTAGTACTCCTCATTGGTGAAGAAGAGGAGGCTGAGCCAGGAGTCAAAGGCGTAGATGGGGACGATGAAGAGGATCCTCACTATGTGTCTCTGCTCGTTGGGAGAGCTGTAGTAACGCAGGTGCATGTAGATCTGAGGAGGGGAAAACAGGAAAACAGGTGGGAGAAGAGTCAGATTATTGATCTGGAGCCAGAATGAGTCCAGGACAGAGATGTGTGTGTTGTGTTGTCGTGGTTACAGCCTGCTGAGACTCCATCAACACATTCTATAGTGGATTAAAGACAATCTGATGTGTTTGAATCATCATCCTCATCTTCTGTACACACTCCAGTGAGCTGGATAAACAGGTTAGTCAGGGTGTGTGTGTGTGTGTGTGTGTGTGTGTTTGGATCCAGACAGCAGAGAGGACAGAGCAGCAGCACCTCTGTCTGCTCCATCCAGCTCCTTTCCACTCACACAATGTCTCACCTATCACATTTCATGGCCTGTAAACAGACACACACCTGTGGTCAAATAAACACACACACACACACACACACACACACACACACACACACACACACACGGTCAAATACACACACACACACACACACACACACACACACACACAAATAAACAGGAGGAGACACACACACACACACACACACACACACACACACCTGTGGTCAAATAAACAGGAGGAGACAACACAGCGAGTGAGACCACACACTCCGCTTACAGGGCCTGTTGCTAGGCGTGCGGTCGCACACTCGCACGCACGCACGCACGCACACACAGACACACACACACACACACACACACACACACACACACACACACACACACACACACACACACACACACACACACACACCTCTGTTGCCAGAGCGACAGAGGGTTCGTCTTTAACCCTTTATTTACGTGAACAGGGTCAGTAAACAGTGATGGATGAATCATTGATCTGTGCCTCAGAGGACAGGACTCCATGTCCCTGTTGTAACACAGACTGAGTACTTCACTGTAACATGAGGACTGATGAAACCAAGTCAACACAGCAAACAGCAATTAGTGGACTAAACATGAAGCAGAGGCAGAGTTAGACTGATCAGAGATAAGAAGATATGAAATCTGAATCCCTCCACCACAGAGAAACCTGCTTCAGAAACAGGCAGGCAATGCAAAGTCCAGTGTGTGTGTGTGTGTGTGTGTTCTTTACAGGGACAAAGACAGCAGAACAACACATGAACGCATGAACACAGCAGGTCTCCTCACTAAAGCAGCGACTGCCTCTTACCTGGTGACATGTGATGAGCAGAGCGGTCCACACAAAGACACCTGATATAGTTTGGGCAGTGGAGGTCATGAGAAAGAAGGGCTCCTGGTGTGTGACCAGAGGAGCCACTGGGACCCCAGAGGAGTTGGATCCTTGAGGGGCCACAGAGGCTGAGGGCCCCGGGGCCAGGCCAACAGGAGAATCATTCCCCAGCCTCTGGGACAGAGGGATGTCCCGCCGCCACAGCTGACTCATCTGTGGAGACAGAAGTGAAGGTGGAACTTAATGAATGTAAGAAATGTAGTAAACACAAGGACGTCAGGCTACATTTAGAGAATCAGACTCTGGAGCTCCGAGTGGTCTAGGTTCAACATAGAACATCAGCCTGGCTAACCCAGCAGGCCACCGCCCTCATGATGAGACCTTCACACACATCTGCATGCTGTCATATCTAACAGCATCACACTTACTGGATCACAGGAAGGAACTCATCTTCAATCATTAACAGAGCAAACTGACTTCATGACTATCAAGCCTCAGACTGAACAGCTGCCACTCTTTGTTGTCATGGACGACTCACTCTATATACTAAAGCTGGTTGAACAACAGTCAGATTATATTGTGTCATTTACATTTAGAGAACAGGCATAATGGAAGAATCATCTATCATTCTGACCCATAGAGTCCAATAAGCTGGACATTAAGCCGAATAATCACCACTTATTTTCTACAACTAAACACACACACAGAGGGATTTGTAGTTATCTTGTGTTGTCATGTAGTTGGTATCATTTTCAACATATTGACTGAAGTCATTTGTGGGTCTTATTATGTCTAAATACGAGTCAAAGCAGGTTATCGAGTCTGAGTTGAAAGAAACCGAACACCTCCCCGGGAAAAATAGAAAAACAGTGCGTTAGGAAGACATCGACACTAAATCACAGCTTGATCTGAAGTGAGTGCGTGTTTGTGAGTGCGCCACAGTCCGGACAGCTGAGTGCATCCGTGGTCTGATTCTAAAACGTCTATTATACTCTGACCTCAATCCGATCATGAGTCTTTGTAACAGGCCATCAGAGGTTCACTGCTTCCAGCTAGGAGAAGCAAACCTACTCCTCTTCAGCCAGAGGCGATGAAGTCAACACAGCAAGTGTTACATGAGACCATTAATGTTCCAATTACACATCAAAACAAATCACGACCGAGCTGCTCCTTAGAGACAAACAGTTTACATGCTGAGCATCAAACAAAAACAATAAGCAAACGCCAATAGAGACTCAAATATGGAGCATTGTGTATGGATATAGAGCTTGAGTTAGGTGTTAAAGCAGCCAAACCAAACATGGCTCGACTCCATTCTGCTTCTTTCCTTACCTCGTCTCCTCTGCAGTTGTTTGATCTGCGGTGTTACAGAACCAAGCATCAATTTAGCACATCTGATTCAGTCTCAAACGTGTATATAATCCGTCTGCAGTACAAAAAGCTTAATTTCTGACCAAATGCGATATTTCAAAACGTCACGCAAATCCTCCCGATTCACCGCATCGTTGTTGAAGAACCAGGAGAGAAAGTGTCGTCACTTCAGCGTCAATTAGGCTTCTCTGTATTAGCTGCTACAGGCTAGCTCCTGTAGCCTGGCGTTGGTTTGCTGATGTTTTCATCCACAAAGCGATTTAAGACAACGCGCTTTTAGAAAAATACACAATCACCTACACTGCTAATAAACAAACCCGAGTAGAATCATAAAGTTGTGTATTTACTGGTGACTTCACGCTCCCAGGTGACGAACTAAACACCGTTAGTTCATCCACATCACCACCTACAGCAGTAGCAGGCAGGCTTTGGCGCATGCGCAAACGCTTCTTCCCATTAAACGTGATGTCATTGGACACACACACACACGCACACGCACACACACGCACGACGACAAAGGACGATTACCAACAAAAAGTTGTGGGCAATGATTTTATTCATTTTTATTACTTGATAAAATATACACAAATACTGTTGTAAATAAATTGTGTTAAAGAACTGTACAAAATATCAGTACACAATACACGGTGATGTTCCCATTAGCCCAACCGCTACAGTTTCACTCCCACCCCCAAACAGTTACATTGCCACTGGGTCGTGTCGGCCTGTACAAAGGTGCTCTCACACACACACACACACACACACACATCACTGCTATTTACACTTCCCTGCAAATGCATCACTTATGTTATCTTCAAAATGACATTAGGGTTACTGAAGAGTTAATACAACGATGACAAACATAGCATATTTATATCAGGAGGAAAACTGAAAGCCCAGTTTCACATGGATAGTGGGGACGACCTTTGAGAAGAGGGAAAGGGACACAGTGAGGGATTTACAGGATGCTGCTGCTTCTTCTTCTTCTCCTACGTTCCAGGCAGATGCAATAAATCAGAACAGGAAATAAAAGAACTCCAGATTCCATACACAACAAACAACAAAAATAGTGTAACATATCAAAAGGACAGAAAGACTAGAATACACCAATTAAAGACATTGAATTTTGTATCTTTCTGTCACACACACGCGCACACACACTCACACACACACGACCCAGTTGGCAATCTAACCGTGTCTAAGCCCATTCAACAATTTAGTACTTTTAATAACATCTACAATTCTGAACCCAGTCCCAATTTGTGTCATTAGTTTTGCTATATTCTACTTTACACCTAAAAAAAAAACACAATTTGGCTTTACACAGAAATAAAAATATTTACAGTGAAGTAAACATTAAAAAAACTCACTGGATGCCCCGAACCTCACTGGATCTCTAACAGAGCTTGCCCACTCCCATCTGACGTCCAATGGCGAGGAATTAAAAACAATAACATTAAGAACTATCGTAAAACTTGCAGCCTCTATTTGTCAGCCAAAGTGGGGCAACTATGGTTTCTAGTTAAATAAATGGAGAATTTCCTGAGGATCTCCCCTCAAGACTTGGAGTGTCTCTTAGTGATCTCTATGGTCATTCTCTGCCTTACCCATTCACACCACCACCAAGGAAAACACACAGGTCAAAAGAGAAGGGGGGGGGGAGAGGTTAGCTAATCAGAACAGAACAATCCCATTAAAAACTAAAACATCACTTGCATATCCTTTCCAATGTTCCCCATTCTTCTTTTATCAACTAATCCCAATTTCTCCATTTCACTTCCGCTCATTAAAACAAATTAAGTGGAAAAAATGAATCCAAACATTAAATAAATATGAGAAAAGGCATAACTAGCCCCGATCAAAGACGTCCCGTGTGTTGGTGACACCCGCTGGTTCAGCTCAAACACTTCATGCAGTGTGAGAAACATGAATCTTCATAAATCCTGACTCCAACAGGAAGCCGGCCATGCGTGAGTCCCCAGCCTTCCTTTGTCCTCAGGTCTTCACATTAGTCAGAGGGTATTGCAGGAATGTTTTTAAAGGGGGGCAGTTATGGGGGGGGGGGGGGGGGGGGGGGGGGGGGCAACGAAGGGGAACACATTAATTAGCTTCTTTTGTTTTACTGGGGTGGTGGTCATCCAGGGCTCAGCAACCGTGGTTGGATTGTGGGAAACTGTCAGGAACTTCCCTGGATCTTCTGAGGTTTTTATGTCCATTCTGTAAGATCCGTGTCCGTTGACAACTGTCCTTTCATAAGACGTGAACAAAAATGCAGGAGAAAGAGCCTTGCAGACCTGAAACAGGCGACATCAGATTGCTTGTCATTAGGGCATCAGACCTGGATATGGGTGTGTGTGTGTGTGTGTGTGTGTGTGTGTGTGTGTGTGTGTGTGTGTGTGTGTGTGTGTGTGTGTGTGTGTGTGTGTGTGTGTGTGTGTGTGTGTGTGTGTGTGTGTGTGTGTGTGTGTGTGTGTGTGTGTGTGTGTGTTACAGTCAGTATGTCAATGAATGAAACAGAAGCTTACCTGTAAGTTTCATGTTTATGCAGTCAGAGGGTTCTACTTCCCCATGTGCTCAAACGGCACACTGACCTGCAGACACACACACACAAGAGAAGACTCAGAGGACGCAGCAGTTGTGTAGTTCAGTTCTGTGATATTTACTTCATCACACAACATCGCAGTCCTCATTTCAGCTGCCAGGTGTAGAGCGCCATGACAACGCAGTGATGAGGGAGCCTATGATCATTCCTACAGCAACCAGATTCTTAACACCTGGAGTAACACCTGGAGTACGACTCACACCAAGCACACCGCTCATTATTTACATATTCTAAGGAAAGTTTAAAGGAGAAAGAGTGTGTGAGTGTGTGAGTAAACAAGCAGCAGGGCCACAGAGGGTGTGAGGGTCTTCTTCAGGAAATAGTGATTTGTGAAGTTGGCTAAGTGAATTATTTTCCAATATGTTGATCCTTTACAGCGTACCTCCTTCAGACCAGAGGAAGCTGATGTTTGGCCAGGGAACACTTTAGGACATTTGGGTTCTTTCATGGCTTTTATTCCTTTACATATAATAAGAGACGAAACAACCTCTTGTTTGTTATGTTGCCTGTCCTGCATACGTGTGAGGCCTGTGTGAGGCCTGTGTGAGGCCTGTGTGAGGCCTGTGTGAGGCCTGTGTGAGGCCTGTGTGAGGCCTGTGTGAGTTCTGTTCACCTGGCCAAGCAGAAACCCAAACCCCAGATCTAACATTGCTGTATTTTCACACCTGTGACGTGGAAATTCGGGATTGGTCATGTCGGCCTGTGAGGTCAGAGGAGGACACGTTGGCAGGAGCCCCACGGTGGAGACGCATGCTCACCTTCCTCTCCCTTTCTGCACGAGAGATTGCGCGTGGCGATGCGTTCCCTGAAACAAGAGGAATGAGTGTGAAGCGTTAGCATTTAGAAGACATCTCAAGATTTGCGTTTGCCTTATGATCTTGTAGTTCAATAATACAAACTCACCAGACGGCTGGACCCTGGAGGCGGGGTTAGAGATGGCCTGGTCTGGACCGTTCCTCGCCCTGTTGGCGGCTCCTGGAGCCGGCCCTGGGTGAAGGCCCCGTGCTCCAGACACCCTGGGTGCTCCTCCGAGTCGCTCATCCCTCTCATCTGCTGTCCTCCTCTCCCGATCACCGTCCTCAGCTGTTCGACTAGCACCCTGTTAGATGAGATCCGCTTTTAAAATATGTGCATTACCAACAAACAGCTCCATCTGTCTGAACGTCGTAAACCATTTGGAAGTGAGACAGTTTAGAGCTGTGATGAATGAGTTAAACAGCAGCTCAGGCTCCAGAGCAGGTTACATTGTTTCAGTTTAAGACACAAGGTTAACTCACGAATTTGAGCATGTTCCAGTCAAAGACATAATCATAGGAGAAGCCCTGTCGGTGGAACAGATTCCTGAAGAGCTGCCGCAGGTAGGAGTAGTCTGGTTTGTCATCGAAACGCAGTGAGCGGCAGAAATTCAGGTAAGTGGAGAACTCAGCTGTGGGACAGGAAGGAAGAACAGCAGCAACAACAGAGAGAGGGAGGTTACTCAGCATTCAGTCAGCAAGCAAAGCTGTGCTGAGATCATCGTCATCATTTGACTTAAGATCACATTAAGTACACACATAACAGAATGTCTCTCTAACTCCACCATGGTCTCACTTACAGGGGTATCCTTTACACAGAACCTCAATGGGGGTGGACATCTTCTTCTCACTGATCCGCTCATACTTCTGTCTCTTGGTGGCGGCCTTGAGACCCTGCCAGGGTAGGGAGCCCAGGTTGAAGTACATGAGGACGTAGCCCAGGGACTCCAAGTCGTCACGTCTGGACTGCTCTGTGGACAGAGGGCGGTAGAGCAGGGGAGAGCGATGATGATTAAGCGTGTAAATGACGTGAAGATAAGAGAGAGGGAGGGAGAGAGAGAGAGAGAGAGAGAAAGAGAGAGAGTGCTGCCCTCTAGTGGCTGTAAGGGTTGATTGTGAATGCTTGAGATGATTCAGAGGTAAGATGCTTGAACACTTAAAAGGTAAATGTATAGAACAGTGGCATGTCTTGTAGAACAGAACATATATTGGATGCTGTACTTGTGCCTTACCGATCCCCAGGTGTGTGTTGATGGAGGCGTAGCGCGCGGTGCCCGTCAGGTTCTTGTTCTCCCTGTAGGGGATGTGCTGGTGTGTGCGAGCATCACGGTACTTCTTGGCCAGGCCAAAGTCAATGATGTAGACCAGGTTGCCTTTCTTGCCGAGCCCCATGAGGAAGTTGTCAGGCTTCACATCCCTGTGGATGAAGTTCTTGGAGTGGATGTACTCGATACGACTGATCTGAAGAGGAGAAGGGAGACAAAGACTAAACACAATGGTACATGGTGACATCATCACATGTGCCACACTGTGAGGCAAACATCATCCTTCATTTCTTATTCGTCTTTGGATTACAAATAAAACCTTTATAGACACAAAAACAACTACAGCAAACCATGAGCCAACAACTTTATGAAGCTAGGACAAGGGAAGATGATGACTGTACAAGCTGAAGAAAGTTAGAATGCTTCTTCTTCTTCAGGAGGTGTTAGGATGTCGTACCATCTGATCAGCCAGCAACAGGACCGTCTTTAGGCTGAACTTCCGGGAGCAGAAGTTGAACAGATCCTCCAGACTGGGACCGAGCAGCTCCATGACCATAACGTTGTAGTCTCCCTCTGCACCACACCACTTTATGGAGGGGATACCCACTAACACACACACACACACACACACACAGACAGACAGACAGAGTCAGTATGAAGCTCGTTCACTGTAGACACACACACACACACACTTCACATAATTGAAGATTCTCCGCACACTTAGCTTAGGAACATTTGGTAAGAAGAGTGTTAAAAAAGAAAATCTTACCTCCTCCTTGCATCATTTTATAAAACTTGCTTTCAATGTGCAGCTGTGGGTGTTTAGTCTTCACACACTCCAGCTTGATGGCGACTTCCTCCCCGGTCACAATGTTGGCCCCTAGAGACGGATGCATTCAAACTGATGAGGCAACTGCAGCTGATTATGCAGTCAGGCTCAGTGCTCAGGTAAAGCAGGGCGAATATCAAAACAGTTCAGCAGGAGAACAGACAAACAAATGAGGGAAACCCCATCAGACTGGGGATCCATGGGAAGGAGGAAGGTTTCCACTTACCGAGGTAAATGTCCCCAAAGGAACCACTCCCTATCTTTCGCCCCAGCCGGTACTTGTTCCCCACTCTCAGCTCCATGGCTGCAGATCGTTACTGTGAAGAGACAAGACAGATGAGAAGAAGGCGGCGGCGAAGGAAACATGACACCGGTCTAGTGAACCTCTTTCCCTTTGTCTAACCTCTAATCCTGTAACATTATATAGGCTCAGCTACAACACAACACAGCTGAGGAGGAGAAGGGACAGGCAGAGGCCGGTGTTGACCGACTGATTCCAGGCTGAAGATGATGAGTAGTAGAAGTTTGAGTTTTTGTCTGATTGATGAGCAAACGGCTCTCTGGTCTGCAGCTAAATGAGATTAGATTATAAGATCAGGCAAAGCAGGAAGGGAAGGAGAAACAAAGACTGAGTGACCAGAGATGAGAGCAGTTTCTACTTCCTCCTGGGTCACCATCTACTCCAGCATGTGTAGTGGGACTCTGCAGACATGGGGGAGCGAAGTGAACCTTTTGAACCAAACTATAAGTGACATGAGATCAAATTCATCATTTATTTAGTGCTCTCTCCGTGTCTCTCTCTCTCTGTGTCTCTCCCTCTCTCTCTCTCTACTACAGCGCTGCAGAGAGAACATGAAGCACTCCTCTGCTCAGGCGTGTATCTGTGTCAAGGCTCTGAGACGATTCAGTCCAATGAACTCCAGAGAGCCAAATGCTACAGAAAAGGCATTAGCATCATTTTAAACAGGCTTTAATGTATGGAAATACTAAACAAATGGTGGCTTTTACACACGAGCAGCTGCTGGCTACCTTTACAAACACATCCAGCCCGGCTCTAAAGGATCGCTGGCTCTTCAGGTATACTCGTATTCAGGAATACATGTCATAAGATATCAAAAACCTCAACGACAAAAACAACTGAGCCATTTATCCAAACGCTTGCGTGCAAAGATTGATGATGTCATTGCTCTCTATCTGCTGGTGGTTAGATATCTGACTCTGTAGACCGCTCGGGACAAGAGGAAGAGACAGACTCACTAAGTTAAAGTAAAATGAAAAACAAATCAATCTTCCTCCCCACAACAGAACACAAACACTTGAGTTGTGTTGCACACTTGGAGGAAGATGAGTCTAAAGGCAAATAGGCTGAATTATGATTTATCACGTTATTATTAGTTGGGAATGTGAATCTTAATGTCTTTATCTTGTCTATAAGAGTGAGAACTCATACACAAATATCAACAACTCAACTAAGAGGCCAGTACTACGTAGATTAGATTATTATTATTTTAAATCATGGAGTGTGGCAGCCCTAAACTTCAGCTGTGTGAGTTCAGATCAGATCTGGATCATGTATCTGTGCCTCTCTGGCCCTGGATGCGGCGTTAGGTCGACTCATTGCTGTGCTGCTGGTGATCTCTCAGACCAGGTGTGAGGTCGCACAGTGTCGCCCCGTCTGAGCCTGGCTGGACTACATTCCTACAAGATGGCAACTGAGGCAACATCGCCTCTAGCCTGGATGCTTCTGCTCCGTCCACACGCCCGACACCTGAGAACACATCATTTCCCTACTGCCTGTGTGCTTAGGACCAGTCAGGTACAGACAGGTCTGTCCAGGCCCGGTCTGGTCTACAGTCAGCGCTCTGTGTGTGAGGCTGACACACTCCAAACTACAGCTGCTGGGATTGAGAGCATTTCTTCTTTTTTTGCGTTACATAAAGCTACATTTAATTCCAAACAAGTGATCAAATTGAGAGTAAAGACTTTTGAGTGACAGCCAGAGCATGACTGGTGTGTGTCTGTGTGTGTGTGTGTGTGTGTGTGTGTGTGGCTGTGTGACGTCAGCGTATTCAAAAACCTCTGGCTTCTCCGGCCACATTAAAGTGATGAGCCGGCATCTTCACATGTAGCACGATGGAAAAGGGGCTGGAAATGGAGCTTTAGTGTGGCCTAAAGGGAAATAATGTATCCATGTGACTGTGAAGGGGCCAGGAGACACACACACACACACACACACACACACACACACACACACACGATGTGTAACTGCACCAGCCCTCCTGAATGAGTAGAGCTTGAATCTGATTTATACGTGTTGCCCACATGGCCCGACCCTGGGGTGAAGCACGTTAACTCAAGCAGGAGAACACACACCAATTCTGGAATTCTCGCCCTCAGCATTTTGTGCACTTCCACACACACTTCTACACCTGAACATACACTGATACACTGCTAGATTGTTAGCAGCAGGTTTAAAAGGGAACACACACACACTTTGTCTCAAAACCATCTTAATGAGATGATTAACAACAAGACAAATATATAAATTAGGCTCTACACCTTCCAGTCAGCTGTAAACATCACACTCTGACAGGTTGTACCCATCCTAGGCTGTTGGATTTGGCTTAACAAAGTGTTAGGCGTCTCCTGCTGTAAACCAGGGGCCAGAATAAGCACCACGCTGCACACTGAGCAACACCGGCTCATGTCTTAGTACAGAACACATAACATACATTTCCTTCATTTGTTCAGGTAGGAAACGTTTCACTCCCATCATTGCTGGATGAAATGTAGCGTTTAGTTTAGTTTGATGTGGCAAATGAGCTGAAAAGTCAAGTGTCAGTGTTGAGCAGCCAGACAGGTGGACTAAGCCTCTACCACCTGGCTGGGGAAACCATCTGGTGTTATTCTGGTAGTATTCTCCTACAGGATACTGGCTTGGTTACAGGCTCCATATCTGCTGCTGCTGCTGCGTAGGAGTGGAATAGCAGTTTTGGAGATGGTGCATCCTACTCAGGTGGTGCTTCACTGTGCTCACATCAGCTGGATCAACCACTGGACCAGTCAATCACACAGCCAAGTCTTTCCTCAGCCACAGTGAGATGTGGCTTTGTATTCGTCTTCTTATTCCGCCAGGAAACTCCATAAACATGACAAAATGACTCCAACAGCCAGAGGATTTCACCATCACATGATAAACACACCACTGCTACACCTCAAGCTGTCACTCCAGGACTGTGTACTATTGATACAGCAGTGCATATACACATCAATAAAGAGATCGATTACTGGAGACACAAATAATATCATGAAATAAAGGTTTATCAGCCCGTTTTATTAAAAAGGAGCGACGGATTTGGCCCAAGTTTGTCATTTAGAGCAGCTATTGTAGCAATTCCATGCGAGACAGGTCAGCTGTCATTATCTGGGCAGATCAAGGCCACAATAGAACACTTTATAAAATCTGCTCATAGACGCAAACGCATTTGTTTAAACAATACAACGTTGAAAAACAGTAGAAGTAGCGCTGTAATACAGAGACCAACCGAAGTGTTAGCTACCGAGCGTTGACTGGTGGCACTAACCTAGCGGCGCCGCGGCGCTCTCCGCCATTTAAACTCATATTTTCGAAATTAACGATAGCGTGAAATGTTTGTGTGCGACTTTGACACATTTGGTAACATTGTTGTAACCACACCCAGGCGCTAGGCTAGCCTGTGTGGACACATAGCCATCACTGCTAACAGCCCCCTCCCCCTCTCCTGTAAGCCGTGAATACGAGACTCGGATTCGGACGAGCCAGGCCCATTTTCCCCCCTTCTTCCCCCGGTTCCCCGGTCGAGCACTCACCCGATATAAGGTTTATCCGAGAGCTGGTTCGGTGGAGAAGCTGATCCGATAGTTGTCAGTCGGTCAAAGGCCTGGGCAGCGGAGGATGGGACCGGATTCTGACGGCTCTCATACCCCTGGATCTTAGCTCTGGCTTCGGCTATACTCCCTGTTGACGATCCCTGAGCAGCTCCGCTCTGTCTGTCTGTCTGTCTGCCTGTCGGTCGGTCGGTCGGTCGGTCTGTCTGTCTCCCCCTCCCGACCCGTGATAACCACACACTCGGCCACAATGTCGATGATGTCATTCAGATGTGAGGGTGCAGAATTAAAGAAAACGTCACATTTTAACTCCATACTATTAAGAGTATTATTTGAGAACTTGCGAGATTTAGTATTTATTTATATGTCTATCTAATATAACAAGTCTGGAAGTGACAAAATACCAAAACAATGCTAAACTGTGTGGGTTATACATAACATTTTGTTTACTATCCAGTGTTGTTGGACTGTTTAAATAAATTCTAGATTCTATAGGAAGATTTTTCTATAGCCACTGTGAATGACTATAAATGACTACAAATGGCCACAGTTACTTCTCTTCACATCACAAACTCATCTCAGCTGACAAGGCATTCATGAATTGAATGATTACTTCTGCTATCTACAGCGCTAATAGAGCTCTGACTAGCAGTATGCTATTTACTATACAGTGGCTGTGGTGGGATCAATGTGAACCCAGAGACAGCTGGAGGGTCTAATGCTGCCTCTATAGATCGTGTTTCGTGCTGTGGGCTCATGTTGCTTCACAGTGCACAGGGCCATCTGATAAAGACTCCACCATTACGCCGTGTGATTTAGGGAATCCTTTAACCTAGCTTTATGTTTCTGGACAGAATTATAGGCCTTATTAATCAGAACACTTGAGCGCAAACATTAAGTGTTCCTAGCTGCATGAGAAAATAAACTGTGAGGCGTTTTGTGCAGTGAGCAGTGGCTTACTGTAGGATGATGTGATGCTAAATTGGATTGGCCTGTGGATGTAATGAGAGGGTGACAGATGGACATGCAGGCTTATGTTTCTCTGTGGTCATCTCAACAACACATAGGGCTTTCTCCATGTTATTGCATCATCCTCACCGCGACAACATCCTTGAATTGTTTGAAGATATCATCCACTTAGCCGCTGATCTGATCACCTAGGTCTGAGGTCCAGAGGAACAGTGTGTAAGTGTGTGTGTGTGTGTCCCCGCTACTGTGTTTCTATTAGAAAGCTAGAAACCCACATTTGAATCCATTTCACAGAAATAACAGCACAAATTTAGAAGCCAATACTTTCATCTTTATTAATCTTGTTCTCATTTGTTTAAATAAAATTTTTCCTTTGTAAAATCTCAAAATGAAAACACTGAACAGGAGTGTGAAAGCCTG
Organism: Genypterus blacodes; assembly: GCF_046128005.1. NCBI lineage: Eukaryota > Metazoa > Chordata > Actinopteri > Ophidiiformes > Ophidiidae > Genypterus > Genypterus blacodes. The sequence continues at coordinate 405,887 of NW_027466942.1, read as the reverse complement.
TCTTAATTTAAAATGAATACACAACAAAACATAATAAAAACGTACGTATGTATAACTCTTACTCTGCAATTGTAAACAACCCGTCCCACCCCTCCCTCCCACTCAACACAGTTTGATAAGATTTGGCATGTCCATTTCCTCGACGCGTATGCCTTCAGCTCTTTGTGTCAATAAAATATTCTTTTTTCATTATTGCAGGTTGGACAATTAAAAAAGACAAGTCTGCTGAAAAAAGAACAACTTAAATGAAAGGAAACACAAAGCATTAGTGCCAATATTTCTTGAACACACAGTCAGCAGTATACTGAATGCACTCAAAACATTTTGTATAGACCTTCAGTAAAGTAAGCAGCCTTGCCCACATTTATGACAGGCAGTAACATGCACACACACATTATCCACACATTCATACAAACACACAAACGGCGGTGGTTAAATCCACTAACTTGGTCTCAGTCTCACTCATACTCATAATCACATACTGCATACGATACTCTGCACAGTATCTGACACATAGAGAAATGCAACAACGTCTCAAACTGCCAGCAAGTCATCACTCAGCACTGCAACAGTGACAAATGTGATTGAGAGAATAAAGAGAAAGAGTGCGTAAGATACAACAGTAGGAGGTCAGCATTTTGAAACAAGAACATTTTTCAATATTTTCACTGTTCAAAAAATTAAAACCATACAGAGAAGAACAAACTCAACGTACACAGTAAGATACAGTTCAAATGTCAATTAGAGCTGTGTGTTTACATATGTCTGGGTTAAGTCTCCATTTTTGGTGACATGAATACAAACTGCACTTAACCTCACATCATGGAGTAGTTTGAAGTTCTCTTATACGATGAAGGTAATGCTGTGTACAGTGCTCACCTGTCTGAAGGCTTGCCAGTATTTGGTGTGTGCATGTGGATGTAAATCTGTTGAAAAGACCTCTATTTACTAAGCACATTGCAATACAGTCAAGTCTTTCAGACCAACTGACATTTCATTGTTTATCAGATTCAAGTCTAAGCAGTTGAAATCTTCATCTGTGGAAAAAGGCTGTATACACATCTAACAGTCCCTGCATTTGTTTATATAATAGCTTAAGTCTGGCCATAAGAATGTGTATAAGCATGTCTCTCACATCTCTGCTATATGTGTGCACATTAATATGCATACAATGTATGTGTATGCACGTGTGTATACATGTAGTACATGAATATGCATATCGTGTATGTGTGTGTGTGTGTGTGTGTGTGTGCTATAGTAAGTACATGTGTATCCCAGTGTATGATGTTGTATCAGTGTGTCTAAACCTACACATAGAGGGGACTCAGATGGAATCAGCTCCTCCTCCGAGCAGGTCGCCAGGCAACAAAGCAGCAGGGCTGTCCATTTGGTGCCTCTCCTCCGTTTGCGGTGCTCCCCACAGGCTGCTGCTTTGGTACCCCGCAGTCATGGCCCCCCAGAGACCAGACCTTCTAGACTCCACTCCCCCACCTCCTCCTCTTTCCCCCGCCCCATTGCTGCTCCACTGGGAGAATACCCCCAGCCCACTTCCTTGAGCCGAAGAGTTCTCTGAAGAACTGCCTGGACCATCGAGAGTCTGCCAACCAGAGCTGGAGGACCCCACACAACCGAGACCTGCTGCTCCACCTCCTCCTCCTCTGCTACCATTTCCATTTCCACCTGAAGATGTCCCAGTTGTTCCTTGCTCACTAACTGGGGAGCTGCCTCCACTGCTGGCCACAGCAGTGCCTGACGCAGATGAAACTTGCGCTCCACCAGGAGCCGCCCCACCTGAGTTGCCCCCCTCTGCCCCTCCAGATTGGGAATGTGCAAAATAGCGAGCAACTTCTTCCTCACTCACAAACTCCGCCAGGATTGTGGTGTTGCCCAGAACACACCTATGAGAGAAGACCATTAGATTACTTCACAGAAATATGAAATGTTGTGTTTTAATGCATTTCACACTGTTGGTATATCTGCCTCAGCTATCAAGAGACACGTGTAATGACGCTACTTAATCCAGTGCAGCCTGTGTTCACTTGAGTGTGATCTAGCAAGGTTACAGGTTAACCTACATGTGCAGTGCACCCTGGGCCTTGGCTGCTTCCTGCCGGCTGCTGTAGCGAATCAGAGCGCTGCCTTGGGTCAGGCCGAGGTGGAAGGTCAGCAGGGGACCGTGCTGCATGCAGATAGTCCTCAGTGTTGAGCCATCGATCTGTGCAGAAAGAGGAACCAAGGTTGAGCATATAAGATTAGGAGTGTGTGTGTGTGTGTGTGTGTGATGTGACAAGAATGCTAATTGTCCTCTGTAGTTAGTCATCATTACAGGAACAGGTCAGAGAGTCCAGGATGTCATAAAGACTAAAGAGACGACACACTGGGGCAGACTCACAGTGCAGTGTGTAAGGGCGTGCAGATGTGTGTGCATACGAGTGTATTTATATGATTTCTGTCCAGATTGAATATTGTTGATATTGGTGTTTAATGTGTTTTCAATTTGCTATTTTCAAAATGTACTTCATTAGGATTCATTTTAATCAACCATGTGATATAATTTGTTAATTTCTAATAAATGTACTTTGAACAGATTAACAGCCCTAAACAAAACTAAGAAGTGTGTAGGGCTCATCATCATTCTCCCTCTCTGTGTGGTAATTCCATGCCTGCATCAACTGCACCATCACCAATTGATTAAATGGCTCATCCTACTTCAAAATCCAATTACAACCGGGTCACGCATCATTCCATCCCATGTGCACGAGACGGACTGACATACAGATTACACTTTAAGGCTTTCAAACCCGGGCCAGTCTGTCCTGCAGCCCATTGACTTTAGAGCCGTGATAAATTCTGCCCCAGTAAATGGTTGTCAGGAAATTAAATACTTCATAGCCGTCACAGCAGACTCCTATGACACATCTGTCCCCACCCTTCTGAACTTTAGAGCCCATAGTTTACCAATGGTGTGATCTTAACTATTTTCCATTCTGCTCCACCTTTGCCTTCCTAGCGTGAGTGCAGACATTCTTAGTTGTACCAGTCTACACAGTGTATTGTATCTGTTCAGAGCCTCCGCCTCCGTTAATCCTTCCCTCATTTCCTTACGCCCTACCTGAGGGGTCAGGTTGCTGAGCAGCAACCAGCAGCTGCCTCTGGACGCCACACCGTCGCTCCAAGCTGAACCTATTAATCAAGGATGAAAGAGATGGGATGTAACTGAGAGAAGTAAAAAGAGAGGACGTGTAGTTGAAGAAAAACAAATGGTTTTCATTTATTAAAAAAAAAAGAAGGACATTACAGCTTTGATGTCTCCTAATAGGTCCTCATTCCATCACAGAGTGTAAATGTCTACAGTTTACTCTTATGTTGTGTTTCTTTAAGACGTGTTTACAATACCTTGCCCAAATCGTGAGTCTTGGTTAATCCCGCCCCCTCCCCAGCCTCGAGCAAATCGTGGACCTCCACTGGCCCAGGGAGAGGCTGAGGCCTGTTTCTGACTGGTTAACCCTGGAGGGGGGCGGGGCAGCTGGGAGCAGTTACGATTGCTTTTCCACAGCTTGTTTTGTCCGATGGGCTCTGGGGGCCAGCTGGGCTTGTACTCCGAGTACTTTGCTGAAGATGATATGAGGGGGGGTGAAGGAGGGGGAAAACGTGTTTTAGCAAAACAAGAACAGAACACAGAGCACGGTCTGTTTGGATCCGTGCAGAGAAAAGCAAACTCGTACATTTCATGACCTTAGTATTTTAAGAGTTTAATACTCAAACACAGGTCTGGGGCAGATAGAAGCACACATGTCTACAGTCAGGGTATGCAAATATAGTGCAGCCAAAATAGAAGCAACAAAGAAGTCAAAGTGCAGAAACGGGAAGCAAGCAAAGAGAAAGGAGAGCTACCTGTGCTGTGTGCGTTACTGAGGGGGCTCTCTGAGGCACTGTAGGGCCAGGCACCAGGTGAAGGCAGCGAGGTGTTGAGGGAGGGGTTTGGCCCTGCACAACAGAAAGAGGGTTATTTGACTGTAACACAGAAGTCACGATGAACAGCCGTCCAATATCAATGTGGCACATTCGGAGACATACCTATGTTGTCTCTCAGTAACTGATGGTCAGAGTCATTGAGGCTCGGGGCTGCTGGGGAGCCCAGAACACTACCAGGGGTCATATAGGGGTCAGACTCCGGGTCACCACTACTCTGGATTCCCTTCCAGGGCACACCAGGCTGGAATTCTGTCATCCAACAAAACACAACAAAGTGACAAAGCCATTTGTTTTGACTCATACAACATATATATTATATCATTCCATGTTTTTATTTGTATTAACAAATGATAGCAGTGGGAGATGGGAGTCATGAAAGATGTCACAACTGTTAGTGACGTCATCGACACACTCGCTACTGTGTGAATCATGACTGATGTCACAGCACATGTCATGGAAACGGGAGGGGGCGGGGTCGGGGTCGGGGTCGGGTTGTTTTCTTAGATGACACACACACACACACACACACACACACACACACACACACACACACACACTGAGAACACACTGAAGACCTGTAGGGCCGGGGGGAAGGAGGTGAAATATCAGGGGGAGGATGTTATGGGAGGGTCGGCAAGGAAAGGTAGAAACACCTGAAGCTGCTTTTTGCTTTTAAAGGGTGGGGCAGGAAGGAAAAGCACAGGTGGCTGGGGTTAAGGGTGACGGGTAGGGCTGGGAGAGAGGGGGTCAATTATCAAGGGGAAGGTAAAGGGAGGGTCAAAAAGATGAAAGGTGAGGAAGGTTAGGTTCAGGGGAAAGAGCCCACAGGGAGCTTTCTCTGGTAAAACATAAGCTTTAGAGTGAAGCTTAACACAACCTGTATGAAGCTCAAAGACTACAATGCACCGCAATTATCAAAGTATTTCAGTCTCAGTTGAGGCTTTCAATAAACTTTTCCACATTTAGCCCTAAATGCTTGCTCTGTAGCACCTGGATGCAGAGAATGAATCCTAACCTGGAGGCCAGCTGGATGTGGTCGGTTTGTTCCCCATCTTACTTCCAGGGGTCTTGTGCCAGTTGTCAGCAGGGCCTTGAGGAGGAAGGCCTAAACCATCTCCCCCAAGCATGTCGTAGTGAGAGTAAGGGGAAGTCCCTCTCACCTTCATCGCACTGGGTAAAGGGCCTAAGGAAACACAGGAGAGAGGCGTGTGGACAAACAGACTGACATCCATCTTCTTCTCAACAGTCACACTTCATGGTTCATTCAAATCTCCTGTCTCCCTACCGTTCTTGTGATGGATTGCGTCAGGGGGAGACGGAGCGGGGGAGTGTCCCTCCATCATCCATTTGAAGCGAGACTGCTGTCCTCCTGCATCCTTCATCCCTCCCATGTCCCCCATCATGGGACTGAGCTCCAGTGCAGACAAGTTACCACCAGGAGCAAGTCCTGACAAGACCAACACAACAACATTGTTGCATTCATTGACCTGCATGTGGCACTTCCCTCAATGAACCATAGCCTTAGGACTGATCTGGGGAGGGGAGCTTCTATTTTTAACCAGTCTGTGACACATTAGTACAGTTTAACATTACAGTATCTTATCTTGTTATCAGTGACGCTGCAGCATGTTGTTAAACGCCCTCCACCTGTTCACTGATTAGGTATTGAGTTAAGAACAGAGTAATGTCTCTGAAGACAGAGCTCATGCAGCTGGACTCACCAGAGTACACCCCTTGGGTTTTGGCATGAAGGTCTGATATGGTGCCACCCATGGCAGGATGGGGAAGAGGATCTACCAAGGTCTGTTTGGACATGCCTACTCCCAGGTGAGAGGGTGACAGCTTGGAGCTTCCTCCTCCCTGTTGATGCTGCCTCTGCTGCAGAATAGCCATAATTCTTGCCAGCTGCAAAGGAGAAAAGATGATACACACTGCCTACATGAAATGTCTACAACAGGTGATATCTATCCTCTGTTTGACACTACCTTGAGTTTCTCTATCCAATAATAGACCTAAAAGCCCATGTTTAACAACTCTATCAACTTATTTACTCCAGTGACTACTTCCCTAGAAGGTAAACGCTGGCCTTTCAGAATAAAAGCCCCAAACAACCACGGCCTTACTGCCCCTTTGTGACACAAATGTTAAGACAAATGCACTTCAAACGTCATAAATGAAAATCCAGGTACTGCTAAGTGGATTCCAGATGATAACAATGAACCTATGCATAGAAACATTTTCTCTGTAGCATGATAACACTGCACAGTATCGTATTGGACATAAGGATGCTGACTTGTTGTGGGTCTGGCTGTTGCCTGAGAGGGTGAGGCTGAGAGAACTTCCTCTGATTCTGCAGGAGCTGCTGATGTTGCTGCTGCTGCTGTTGTTGTTGTTGTTGCTGCTGCTGCTGCTGCTGTAGAAGAAGCTGACAAGCCTGTGGGTTGGCAGAAAGATAAGAAGCAGAGTATATAAGCCAGCTCCTACATAGAGACACTATAATGACACAGCTGGGCCTGAGTTTGATACTATTATATAACATGCGTCTGTATCTGCACCACCATACTGTATATAGCTATATAACACTGTTTTGCAAGAGAGTAAACTACAAAAGTTAAATTTAAATTGATTTGGACTTGAACAGCTCATGGATCAACCAGATAAACTGACACTGAAGCACTTACGAGATGGAACTGCTGCATGTGGGGGTAAATGTTGCTCAGCATTGCTAGCTGCTGAGGGGAAAGCTGAGGAGGGAACACTCCACCAACACCACCAACCCCTCCAACATTTCCAACACCACCTACACCTCCTACTCCACCAACCACTCCACCTACACTGCCACCAGGAGAGGGCATCTGTTTCAACATTGGACCCGGCACCTAAAAACAAGAGGACTCTTTTACAAAAGGACTGAACAGCTGGAGCAATCAAACCAACCATAAGTAGTAGGGTGCTCTCATTTATCAGGCATGGATCAGTCAATATTGAAAACTACTTCATCTCTGGCATTTCAATGTTTTTAATCTGAAAGGGAAAAAAATAATTGAACTACTTGATTAAACCAAATTAAAGAACATGTCCGTATTAAAGTTGAGTATGGTTTGCAGCGTTTCCTGTTACATTAGGAGGTGGATTGGGAAATGAGGATGTATAAAATTGTAGGTTTGTCAAACGTATCAAAGTATTGACAGTGACACCAACAATGACACCCATTTTCCACAGGATCCATTCTACAGCCCGCTGCTTCCAGAGGAGCAGTCTCAGTTTGCAGTTTTATTTTGGCAGGGCACCGGAATTGGTGAGCAGAGACGGTGACTGACTTGAGCCCAGGCCAAGAGTGTGTACCCATCTCCCCGCCCCCCTCTGTCCCTCTGTCACACACCCTTCTTTCATTCTTCTAACATAAGTGTTTCATTCATGTGTCCTGTTACCATGAACCAGAGCAGAGAGGAGCAGCACACCTGAACTACACTTTCATGAAAATCGACCATATTGTCTAAATACTTTGTTGCACGAGTTGCAATAATCCCAATTAGATTATTTGTACAGCCGTAGTACTAAAGCCAAACCTTCATCTATGTCAAGTAAACACACACACAGCAGAGGTGTTTGTATTTATCACTACTTGTGGCAGCGGTTCAATAACTCGACAGACCTGAGCAGACAAGAACTGATGAGGCACTTGAGCCCGTAACCCCTGGGGAGCGTTCATGGCGTGCATGCCAGGCTGGTGCATCCCTCGACTTTGAGACATTCCTCCTCCTCCAACGCCGCCGCCAAACACTCCATGTCCACCCATCTGCTGCAATAGAATGAGAAGAAACAACGTTAAATAAAGGCTGTGACTGTACAATACAACTGTCCAAACCACGGGGAGCATCCATTACATTCCCGACAGTTTCACATTCAAGTGGGCTTCCTATGCTAAAGCAGACTCCTACCTTTTCACCATAGGGTCCCATATCAACAGGACTCATATCTTTGGAGCTGGGCATGCGGTAACTTGCTCCACTCCTTCCTCCCCTCCTCATTTCTCCGTTGTAGTCGTTCATCGCTCTCTTATCTCCTTCCATCTTCTTGTCAATGCTTGGATCATCACCCTTGGAAACAGAATAAGTTATGATCAGTATATCATGTGTTTATTGTGTAACGTATGGTATAGTGTGTGTGTGTGTGTGTGTGTGTGTGTGTGTGTGTGTGTGTGTGTATATTGAATATCATTTAAGGATTGAGAAATATTGTGAGGAACATCTTTTGCCAGTCCTAGTCCATGCTTCAACGCCATCGTCATCAGGAGCAAACTGCTGATGCTTCCTGTACTGAGCCGGTTATAAAGCAGGAGGAATACAAAATGACATTAGCATCTTACCAATAGACCCATGTTTGAAAACTGCCGTGACACAGGGGCGCTCCAGTTGTCTCCTCCTCCACTCTGTAAAGGAAGTGATATCAGTTATTAAACGTTACATTTAATCATCTGAAAGGTTCAAGGTCAATAATGAGGAAAACATCAATTTCAATTAAAAATGGCAAAAAGCATCAAATTCAGATTCATCATGGTACTCATCTTAATACTCATGAACATATTTTTCTTTCATACAAAACAAAGTTACCCGTCTCTAAAGTCTGATCTCAGTCTGATACGTTTGTGTGTGCTTGATTGTTCTCTTCCCTACCTTGATGTTGCCTCTCTTCACTCCATGACTTTGGCCCCAGCCTCCAGAGGTGAAAGAGGAGCTGTTGCCCTGGGAGCCGCTGCTGTTCCAGACCCCTCCTCCTCCACCACCACCACCACCACCACCATCATCTTCCTCATCCCAGCTGGGATGACGTGAAGCCATGACCGATCCCTCACCCTTCCCTCCCCAGCTTTCCACTGGTTTGGATCCTGGAGCAAAAACAGCAACAGATCCCACTTGGTATCAGTCATCTAGATTTCTGCCTCACAAACAGATCATATCTCATTATTTTAGACATTCTGTAGGATTTTGTCATCCCTACCAGCTTTCCCGGGGTTGGGTGGAGGGTTACCCCAGCCAGTAGCTTTGCCGGGTTCCTCTGGTTCTCCCCAGCCTGTGGACTCTGATGTCTGCCCCCAGGCGTTGGTGCCGTTGTCCACAGACTGTCCGCCTCCACCCCACATACCTGGGCCTGAGAGGTGACATGTCCAGAGTTATGGTTTTAAACCGTACAGATAAACAGCATTGAAATGTAAAGCCGTCATTGCTGTGATGAAACTCACCTCCTGTGAAGTTGCTGGGGTTTGGATCCCTGCTGTGCTGCATGCCCTGCTGCCGTCTGGGCGGCTGCTGCTGCTGCTGCTGCTGCTGCTGCTGCTGCTGCTGCTGCTGCTGCTGCTGCTGCATGGAGGTCGGTGGGGCCGGCTGACCTTGGCTTTGGCAAGATGGAACAGCTTTCTTATCCCACAAGTTCACATTCTTGCTGCTGAAGCGAGCGGGTTCTCCCCAGGCAGAAGTCCCATCATCAATCTCCATTTTGCGACTGATGGATTGAGGGGACGGCTCTTCCCAGCCACTGGACTCCAGGGAGTCACCGCCACCCCCGGGGATTTGGGGGATCGGGCCGGAGGTCCAGCCCAAACTTTGGTTCTGATTTTTGGATGTCGGACCTCCGCCTCCAACATTGGACCGGCTGTTCCACCCTCCTCCTCCTCCTCCTCCTCCTCCTCCTCCTCCTCCTGGCTGCTGGCCCTGTGATTGGTGCTGCTGTTGATTTGGGGGTTTCATTGTAGCCACTTGGCTGTTTGGTATCTGTGCTGCTGCTGCTGCTGCTGTGTGTGGTTTGACACTCCCCCAGTCCTGGTGGGATTTGCCGCCTCCACCACCATCTCCTCCTCCTCCTCCTCCTCCTCCTCCCCAGCCTCCTCGCTGAGGTGCTCCTTCATCTGAGTTACCCCAGGAGGATCCCTCATCAGAGTTGCCCCCCCCTCTGCTTCGCCCATCTCCCCACCCGCCTCCAGGCTTGGAGTCCGTTTGTCCCCAGTCTCCCGTCCAACCTCCCGCTTCTCCTTTTCCAGTCCCTTTCCATCCCCCTGTCCCTTTATTCTCTGGACCGCTTGCCCACCCGCTACCCTGTTCTCCTTTCCAGTTTCCTCCTGCTTTGTGATCCCCCCTCTGTCGTTCCTCAGTCCCCCAACCCTTTTTCTGGGTTTCAGGTGGCAGCTCACCCCAGCCTTCAGCCGCCTTCCCATGGCTGCCCTTAGCATCATCTACCGGGGAGGCAGGTTTGGTAGCGGTGCTAGCAGGCATGTGAGGACCGCAGGTGGACTGAGCAGCACCACCATCCCAGCCGTCCTTGACCGGAGCGGAGCCAGAGTGTGACGTGTGGCTGTCCACAGACTGATCCTTGATAACTGAAGTGTTGTTAGATGGGTAACCAGGCTTCTCCACCTTCATGGAGGTGGAGAATGCAGAGGAAGATGAAGTGCTTCTGTCATTCTTGTTGCCTACTCTTGTTTTTGTGTTCAGGTCCCAGGCCACATTCTGTCGGATTTGGGTCTGGCCCCAACCGGTATTAGAGAGAACCCTGGGATCCAAGTCAGATCGATTGAGCATGCTAAGTAAGGCCACTTCAGCACCAGAGGTCTGATGGGAGCCGGGGCGTGCAGAGGAGGTTTGCTCCTCCTTTGGATTGTGAGATCCACAGACACTCCCTCCTTCCCCACTTCCAGTCACAGACCCCCCTCCACTAGAGGACGATGCTCCCCCACCACCTGTGTCTTCACCCTGCTCTCCTCGTCCTCCCCACTCTACAGCTGCTCCTTCGCCACTCTCCACCCCTTTCTGATTGTCCCAAGCTTTTGTTATATTTGCGAATGTTGGTGAGGCAGAGTCCTGCAAACAGCCGCCACCAACACCCCCACTGCCTCCACCTGTGCTGCTGCTGCTGCTGCTACTCCCGTCGCCTCCTCTGCCACTTCCTATTGCTAGATTAGTAGAACTTCCTCCTGCATTTATACCACCCCACTCTGGTTCTGAACTGCCTCCTTGCCAAGCTCCCTGAGATACCACTGGGTTCTGTGAGCCACCATCATGTCTCTGGGCCCATCCTGTCTTCTCACCCTGATTACCAAAGCCCCACACACTCCCCTCCTGCCCCTGAGCACCACCTGCTACTTCACTCCACCCTCCGTCTGCCTGTGAGACATCTGCGCTGAGGTTGGAGGAGGTTGGTGGCATGGATCTCCATAAGGAAGATGTTGCAGAGGAGCCAGGGAGCTTACTACTTCCTTCTCCTTCAATACCAGCAACCTCACAGTCCCTCCTCTCAACACTATCTTGGTTTGGTCCTGATCCAGCTCCAGACTCTCCGCCCTCTGAACCTCCCGCCAGGTCAGGATCCCCTGTGTGTTGCTGCTTTTCTCCACCGCTCGTCTCTGGGTGCTGCTGATGGAGGCCAGCCTGACTCACAGATGAGAGGGAGTGATTGGTGACATGGGCGATGTTGGCTGAGAATGGGGAAGCGGGGGGAACAGAGGAGTGGAGAGGGAGTCCTTCACTGGACGACTCTGATGTCCCCTGCACCAGAGCGGGCCAGGCAGATGGGTTTGTGTTGGGGTTGAAGTTGGCACCAGGGATCTTGCTGCTGCCACCCAAAGCGCTCTCTTGAGGGCCAGGAAGAAGCTGGGAGACTTTGGAATTGTAAAATGCTGTTGATCCTTGTTCTGCCTCCACCTGAGAGGAGGTGGAGGAGCTCCACACAATGCCACTTGACTGAACACATTCACTGAGCGAGGACAAGGAGGAAGGAGAAGAGCGTGATGGGGAAGGACTGTCCAAGTTCCCTACTCCTCCTCCAGCTGCTGCACCCTTCTGCTTCACGTTTCTTTCAGTCCATGAGGCACTACTGTTGTGGTTACCTGGGGAATCTTGTTCCTGACCCCCTCCATCAACCCCCTCAGAACCCAATTTGGCCCCGCCTAGGATGCTAGGCCATTCCTCCAGGTCGGTTCCATCCACAATCACTTTCTCCCAGCCCTGAGAGGAGGGCTGGCTGCCAGAGCCGGCCCCCCATGTTGAATTTGCATAAGTTGAAGTTAGAGTTGTAGAAGACGACGACAGAGCAGCAACACATGAGGATGATAGGGAGTGGGGGGGCGGTGGGGAGGCTGAACCTAGGCTGAAATCTGGGGACAAAAGGGAGAGATCGTTCAGTGACAACAGAAGAGACGACCACACATAATGATAAAGCATCAAAAAGGAAAAGACCCACCTGTAGCTCCAGCTGGGATTGCATTGGGGTTATCTGCTGAGGAAAGAGGTGGAGTGGCAATCCAACCACTGCCCGCCCCACCTCCTCCTTCACCTCCTCCTCCCCCCAGCAGCATGGAGGACAGTGGTGGCTGGCCTCTCTTCAGTAGCACTTTGTGGTCCTGCTGGCAGCGAAATCTCGGAGGGACCTCCCTGGGCATGTAGCGTTGCTGCTGGGAGGTCTGGCTTCCAGAGGAGGAAGAGGAGGAGGGCTGTCCGTTGGCCACAGCAGTCCGCTGCTTTGCATTGTTCCCGCCACCGGGAGGAACCTGGGTAGAAACCCCTGCTGCACCAGGACAGGGGGATGAGGGGGGAACAGGGCCAGGGCTGGGAGACACTGAACCTGGGGTGGCGAGAGGCTGGGGAGAGGAGGGTTTGGCTGATTCTGGCACTGGACAGATGACAGAAAGAAGGGAGTGGATGAGTGAATAATAAAAGCTGTTGGTTTGTGCCAACATGTGCAAATCTCTGCTGCTGCTACTCCTCCCTCTCTCTCTCTCTCTCTCTCTCTCTCTCTCTCTCTCTCTCTCTCTCTCTCTCTCTCTCTCTCTCTCTCTCTCTCTCTCTCTCTCTCTCTCTCTCTCTCTCTCTCTCTCTCTCTCTCTCTCTCTCTCTCTCTCTCTCTCTCTCTCTCTCTCTCTCTCTCTCTCTCTCTCTCTCTCTCTCTCTCTCTCTCTCTCTCTCTCTCTCTCTCTCTCTCTCTCTCTCTCTCTCTCTCTCTCTCTCTCTCTCTCTCTCTCTCTCTCTCATGCTCTTATTTAGCAAAATAAATAACCACAACATTACCATAACAATTCAATTCAATTGACTGATAACAGGAATGAGAGGTGAATGAACACCAAGCCTACCTTTGATTTTCTGTTCTGGCACCTGAAAGAACAAGGAGAAGATTGTTAGACCTCTACAATAAAAGTACAAGTTCACACATGCTACATAAAGAGTCTCGCATACATACTCACATAAACTCTTGTTCTTTAAGTCTTTAAAACTATGCAGCTTGACAGAACGAGCCAACTGCTGTCAGCCACAGATGGACTCTATTGTGATCCGTTAGCTGTAGTATTTGCAGTGTGTGTGTGTGTGTGTGTGGCTTTGCGGCTCTGGCCAGTCCTCAACAGCAGTCACCTAGCCGATTGAGCAGAGAAGTGAATTGCTACAAAAAGCAGTCGAGAGCGATCTAACTGGGCTGGCACGGGAACACAGACTGTATCAGTCCCTGAGGCCCTGAGGCCCAGGACTCTGAGTCCACCGTGCCTCGCTTGACCCGAAAATGAATGTGTTCCACCATCTGGAGAGATGGGCCGACGCTGGCCGGTGGATTGAAGACGAGTGGTGGAGGAGCAATGGGCACAGCAACACAAGACCGTCCTTCATGTAAGACTATTAAAGTGACATCCTCCTTCACTGGAAATGAGTTTCAGCATGTGAGACAACAAACAGCAACAATCCAACTACTCCTGAGAGTTATCAACAGGTTAAGATATCTTGATGTGTACTCAGTTTAGATTTGAATGAAAAAAGCCAACAATAAATGGAAAACAATAAATTCACTTTGATTTTGCCTTGAGTTCACTGCTAAATGGCTGCAGGTGATGATGAGCAGGTGAAATACACTCAGAAATGAAACTATGGAAGCTTCATTTGCCAAATTGTGGCTTGTGTGTGAATGCTTGCGAATGTGAGAACACTCCAATATTTAATATCATGTGTGTAAGTACAAACAGCATCACAGAGCAACTCCACACACACACTAACAGTTGATCCAGCTGTGTTGTTGTTAACAGTCTGATGATGCTTGATGAGTGAGGACGTTACATTTCTCTTAAATCATCATGCCTTTGCTCTTGGGTCTTTCCTTGCGACTAAGATGCCAGAAAAAGGCGCAACTGGGAGAAACGAGGGGAAGGTAGGAAGTGACTGCTGCATCTATTGATCACACACACACTCACTACACATCATCTGAACACACTTTAACACTTTAAACACAAGGTGGTAGAGAGTCTTTCTTACCTTCTGAGGGGGTTCCCTTTTCTTTTTATCTTCTTTCTTCTTTTTCTTGTCTTCCATGAACCACTGTTCCCTTTCCTGATTCTCCTGTCTGGGTAAACAAACACATGTATTTGTAGTTTGACCGTTTATGTCTCACGTCCGGAGAAGCATTTACATCCTCGTTCTTACAAACATACAGAGTCAAAAATGAATCATGTTTTTCCTGAGATCTGTGTGTTTGGTGTCCGCCTACACACTCCGTGTTGTCAGAAGTGTAATGTTAACCAGGGACAGGCAGCTTGCCAAGTCCTTGGTAGCCTTGCTTCTCACTGCATAATTCATTACCAGGCAAACGATTGCAATTCCAAAAGGCAACAGCCAAACAAGAGACTTAAAAACGCTACAATGTGGTAGGAAACATCAATAACTTGTGTTGAACGCCATAATGTGTGATAGTGAGCGCAACATCTCTAAATACAGGCGCTGCTCCGAGAGGACGCGTTCAGATTCAGATCTTTCAATACAACACAGTATGCAAAAGCACGAGTCACGTGACCTTGTTACTTTAATGGAGCGCAAAACATACAACACATGGTTGCGAAAGGTTCCAACTCCACCAGGAGCTCCGGGCTCCAGGCGGTAGTAAATACGAGCAGGCCGAGGGATTCTGAGCTCCGCTACGGGCTGACATGAAGCGATCTGCCATTACCCGCTCCTATCAACACACACACACGCTCTAACGTCGTGCTTCACACAGATCACGGTGGATCTGAACGAGCCTCACTGCCAGGTTACAGCAGACACACGCAGAACAAACGGCCCAGGGAGAGACGGGGACGGTGTGGAGACTCTGTGAGGCTACCAGGGGCAGGCAGAGGAGCTCGACCCGGGTCAGGACCCGTGCATTTCGATAACTACGGCTACCAACTTTAACATGGAACGACGCCATTGACAAGTGAACGCTAGCGAGCCGCTCTCATCTGAGCTACAGGGCCAAATCAAACGAGCAACTTGAGTGACGTTTCCTCGGCATTGCATCGCGTAACAAGCTGTTCTATTCTAAAAGTCACAAACACACGAGGGCTTTACGGCCTGTAAACACACGAGTAAGAAGCAAACACGCGGCACCATTGAAGACATTAAAATGTTGAAAGCTGGTCGATACTCACCTCGGGAATCACATACGACATAAAGTGCCTCTGTGCAAAGATTCTTGCAGACCTACTGCTAGCAGGCTAGCAATTCAGCTAGCCTAGCGAGCTACTTCTCCGAGGCTTTCAAGGCTAAACTGTATATGAAATGACATAACCGAAAGGCGAAATGTTAGTTGTAGAAAAAGACACGAAACGGCGATAATCCTTCAAACGCTAGCGCAGTTCTCAAACTGTAAACACAACGTCCATAACCCCTTGATGACTATCAGACTCTGTATGGTCGTTTAGTTTACCGTCGGCCATTTTGCTTCTGTCCAGGTTTAGCTGCTACAGGCTGGGGGGAGGAGGAGCGGGGTGCAGGTACACACGGCATCCAGCAGGGGGCGACAACTTCGACGAGAAGCATTAATGCATTCATTAAATGGGTGAAAAACAAACATTATGTTCTGCTCAAACAGAAACTTAATGTGTGGCTTCAATGTGTTCTCGCTGGAAAGAATTAGCTTTAGTGTTTAGTTTAGTACGGGGTTGTACAGCGGTATTGCTCTGAATTTTAGCACTGAATAATACGGTGATGTATTTGTAACTTACCTCAACCATGGAGTGTATATGTTTGGGTCGGGTTATTTAAGTTCAGTCTATTGGGTCAATCGATTGTAATAAAACTTCTTGCATGGGGGATTTATTTTGTTTTATTTGCATGTTGGAACATTTTGAAAAAGTCCGGTTTCATGTATTTACTGTGACACCACTTTACACAGAGGGAGCTAAACTACTACAGCTTCTACTGTATGATGTAGTGTAAATACAACCCACAGACATCCAAAATCAACAAAGATCCATTAAATTTATAAACGTTATTTAGCATTTGTTCCATTAAAGAGAATATATACTTAATGCCTTAGTATAATGTGTGCTCTGGCTCATGTATCTGCCACTCAGTCCACTCAGTCTTCAGTGCTTCTCTTTCTGTTATGCTACCATCAACAATGAACTCCTAAAGTGAAGACTCACGTGACAGCCCTGCCATATAATAAACCTGAGCAATACAAATAAACAACATCAGAACAAGTCCATAAAATAGTAGCATAACCATTGTTATTGATACAAAGTATAGGTATGTCATTGACTCCACTTGTGTGTGTGTGTGTTAGCGAGATAACAGGGATAGGGGATCATTTTGTGGAGAGGTGGGTTGCGGCTCAGGAATGGTTGAATAGATTTTGAGTTGGATCCACGTCGCATATCTTCTCAAATATTATTTTTAGTCCATAGACAACCATTCAGGCGGTGTGTCCTGTCTTAACTCTATGCTACCACATTTACAATTAAAATTGGGCTTTAGTGGAGATTTGCGCTGTCTGAGGTTTTTTTTGTTATTGTTATGTAGCAGGATTTTCTCATGTAAGTCCTACATTATAGTGTTTAATGTTTGTGAAGCGAATCTGTATTCCTCCATTTCTCAGTCCAGAGCTCATTAGAACAGATTGATGATGATGCAACCCATTTATACAAATCTTACAGAAATCTGGTTGTAGTTAAGTATTTGGTGATTTGTCCCAGTGGAGACTTGACAGGATAAACGTTGAATACAAACATGACGACATCTTTGTGAGGGAAACCAGCCCTACATGTCGACTCTATTTACACCTTCTATCATCAATAGTTCTTGTTATCCAGAGTTCCAATCCCATGACTTGCATGTACACCAAAATAATACATTAGTGTTCTCTGGACGCTAGCTGACCTGTGACCTGAACTGTTGTGCTTGGGCAGTCACTGTCCATACTCCAGGGACAGGCCCCCGTTCACAACATGCAACTCTGACTCAAATAGTTGTATGAGAGAGAGTGAGTGGAGCCAGGATGAGGTGGCAGGGTGACGTGATCCCAATATGTCCTGTGAGCATTTACACCTTACATCATCATGTGACCCAATTATCTCCATGACGCAGACAGATTTTAATGCAAGGTAGAAATTGGGGTTCAGGTTCTACTGCAGCCTGTCCAGCTCGACCCATGCCACCGCCCTCTGCTGGATGTGAATGGCACTGCGTATGGCCGCCAGCAGCTCTTCAGTGCAGCTCCAGGCGTTGGGCCCTAAGGTGTGATGGAGCAGGGGCAGTGTCTCCAGCTGCAGCTCCTCTGCCTGGCACACATCCTCCATCACACTCTCCTCCCCACACCGTGGAAACAGCTTCCTGTACACAGTGGGAAGACAAGAGGTTGATTTGATGAGGATCCCTGAACGACGATAAGTTCTTAGAATCAAACGCAGACATGCACCGACCTCAGCTTCTTGCGTTTCTTGTTCTTGGGTCGAATGTGAATGACGATAGGATAAATCCCTTGTCTCAATAAGCCTTCGACGCTGAGCAGCCCCAGCTCCAGCAGACAGTGTTTATCCTGAATCAGCAGAATAGAAAGAAAATAATAAAATAAAATGAATTTAATTCCAGTGAGGTCAGATGGAAATGATGAGAGTGCCATGAGATGTTACATGCATTCTAGAAGTAGAAGAAGAACAGAGAGATTCTCCTTTTACTCCACCTGGCTGATGACATCCTGTATTGAATGAAGTCGTATGCCGTGAGCTCCCTCTGCAGGGCTGGAGTCCAACATGAAAACCTTCTTATCTCGTCTCTCTGAAGCCTGAATTGGCTCTGCAGCCCACAATGAGAGATAAGACACACAGTTCAGAGGACGAGGGAGACTATGGTGCATTGCACATGGCTGTACATGGCTGTTTGTGTGTGTGTGTGTGTGTGTGTGTGTGTGTGTACCTGCTGGGCAGGTGTTAAAGTCCAAACCAGACTCTGCAGGTTGCAGCAGTCTCTCTATGAGACCGCGGGATAGAAGAGAGGGGGAGAAGATGACAGGACGCTTAGTCTGAACCCTCACTGGCTGCACTAAACTGTAGGGGATCAGGTGTTCCTCATGACCTGAGAGAGTCATAGAAGGAGAAACACATTCAACGATAGACAAACACTCAAATGGTGTGAAACTGCATTGGTGTTGCATTCTGAGAGAACTGTGGGCGGAGCTTACGGTGGCTGAGTGTGTAAAGGACCTGGGGTGTGGAGCCGATCACATGACAGCTGGGCTCTACTGCTTTGACCAGGCGGACACTCCCTGATTCTTTCTTTAATAACTGCAAGCAATGGGGAAAGATAAACATTTAATATCTGGATTAACATTGTGTCCCAACTGAGCCTGCTGAGCCTGCTGAGCCTGTCTCTTATGTTAGAGTAAACTTACTTTCTTCTTGAAGTCCTTTTGTTCAAGGGCCATTTTACGCAGCCTTACAAGGAGCAACTGCTGGGCCCTGAGATGGAGAAGGGTGCAACCAAGGTCATTCACATTCCACATTCAGAGTAGGTACTTTTAATATCCTTCATCCAAAGATGCGTCAAAACAATAATGATTGGCCAGAATTAGAAAGATATGATGTTGTAGTGGACCGTAAGACCCTATAAGGACAGAAGTCACATCAGAGTGGACTTGGTGTCACCTGTTGTAGTTGGGCATGGTTCCTTCCTGCAGGGTCTTGGCTGTGCATGAGTCCACCAGCGAGCAGCGCCAGTGGTACCTCCCGTTGTACCGTGTGTCTGTGACGTGGATGATGTCATCACAGCGCACATTGAGAGAAGGAGGGTCACCACGAGGGTCCATGGTGAGGTTGACACGCACATAGAAGGAATCAACGCCCCCACAAGTGGGTGAGGAGAGCTGAGAGCACAGCTTGGAGTATGCTAAGGGAAACAGGGAGAGCTCGGTCATTCTTTTCCCCTTACAGGAGTGAAGAGATGCAACTTTGTAACTGTTATTATGTAGAGATGTTTTCAGGAAGTTTTGCAGGTACAATTAAACAAAAAGCAACAATTTCCCTGAGACATGAGGGTGGGCTCACCGTCTGGGTTGCTCTGATGTTTGAGTGATGATGGCTCCATCCACCACTGCAAAGAGAAATGGGCCACCTCTCCAGTGCACTGGCCCAGAAGCACACTGCCCCCGCCGAACAGAACCCCCTCCAGCTGTGACGAAGAAAGACACACATCTAGATATGTCAAACCGAAAATCCAAAAGTCTGCGAGTGTAACTCTGTGCATGAACTGAAACATGGGTTCTGCTTTTGGACATGACTCATTTCCCACACATACTGTAGGATACACACCTCTAACAACTCACTGCCCTCCTTCAGTCCACACTGCTCAGCTTTGGAACCAGCTCTCACTTGGCTGACAAAGATCCCTGTTTGGTTTCCACCAATGATGGCAATATCATCAGCCAGGCTTGCTCTCCTGTACTTTGGTGAGGTGGGCGGACTTGAAGATGGAGAGATGGGGGGAATCCTAGGATAAAGCAAGAAGATGCAGGTAACAGGTAAGAGCGGTGGGACGCCTCGCACTTCCATCTGCATCCATTCATAATGGCCAAACTAGATATTATTTATTTCCCAAAGCATTTGTTCCACATCTCACCGGTGTAACAACGTACCTGGGAACACTTGGACTGGCCTGCAGCGGAGTGACGGCTGCAGGCAGATGGACCAAGTCAGGGGGGAAGAGCTGAGAGTGCAGAGAGTTCCAGGAGTCCCACAGAGAGGGTTCACCCTGTCCACCTGAAACATCTGTCTCATACGTTAAAGTCACACTGCAGAATGGACTGAATACTTTTCTTCACTTAGGACAGAAGACACACACACACACACACACCTGTGATGTTATCGTTCTCATCACTGCCCCACGAGTCCAAGTCAAACCTGTACAGAGGAGGAGATGGTGTGAAAGACAACAGAGGGATGTATTTGGATGAAGGTTCTGCCGTCTGCTGAGCTCACTCTGTGTTAAAGCGTCGGTTAATGGAGTTCACACACGGAGGAAAGGGAAAGATTGAGAGACGATTGATTTCCTTTTCGTTGTCCTCTGTCTGAGGGGAGAAAGACAAAGACATAGGTGAGGATTCTTTGAACGCTTGTGTTTAGATTGATGCTTGCAGTTCTATCTTTCTCTCTCTCTCTCATTCTTTCTTTGGAGCTGTGACTCACTGAGGACAGGAGATTCTCCTCTGAGTTGGATTGGGAATCTATGGAAAATGAGATGAGACATGAGTGAAGTACACATAAAGTCAAGTCAAGGCTGTGTGAGTAATAGAAACATCCAGAGGGATTCTACAGAGGAACAGCAGAGCCTGCAGGGTACATGGCTCCCTGTCCTTCACACACTCACCCTCTGAGTTTTCATTGGCTTGGCCTGTAGAGCTCATCTGCAGCACAAAACACACACGCAACTGTATGACATCATAGGCAGAGTATTATACTGCACAGGTGGAAACACCATCAAGGTTCCAGTAAAGTAGCATTCCATGCAGTCATTGATATTGAGAGTGCTGATAGAATGAAGAGTTTGCCGAGCGTGGAGCCGGCCCTGACCTTTCGTAACACCAGATGGGAGCCACTGGTTTGGAGGCTGGGGTCCAGGCCCAGTGAGCAACAGGGGCCGTAGCACTGGTCCTCACTGCAGAGAGACAGGCGGGACTGGGGCACAGACACAAGGAATCAAACACTGCTGTGAAAGAGTGCAGCAGGTGTGTGAGAGTGTGGAGAGGCGCTCACTCACATGGTGCAGGCAGGAGCTGCTCTGCTCCCTCTGCTCACGGATCCTGTCCCTCTCTCTCTCCAGCTCCCTCTGCTGCTGCTCCACGTTGGCCTGCAGCTCTGCTATGCATTTTCTCAATCGGTTCTTATCCAGCAGGCAGTCTGTGTACTCTAACTGCAGGCTGTCTCGGCTGCGCAGAGCCTGGAGGAGAAACGGGGATTCTGTGACTGTGTGTAAGAAAGTGTGTAGAGAACGGTTACAGCAACACATTGTGCGGTTTGAGACGCACTTTCATATCAAGGGGAGGAGTTAGGTAACATTTTGTTGTGGTTCTCAAAAATGATAGAGTGAATAATATGATCAGGAGTAACAAGAGCAACTACTGCAGTTTAAGCTCGGTTTCTAGAGAACCAGCTGGGATTTTTCCGTGGCCCTGCCGCACATTCCAGTCTGTCGGGCCACTCCAGGTCCAGGTCCAGGTCCAGGTCCAGGTCCAGTTCCAGGTCCAGGTCCAGGTCCAGGTCCAGGTCCAGGTCCAGGTCCAGGTCCAGGTCCAGTTCCAGGTCCAGGTCCAGGTTCAGGTCCAGGTCCAGGTCCAGGTCCAGGTCCAGGTCCAGGTCCAGGTCCAGTGCACACACTCATCTAAATATGGATGATAGTAACTCTGACCTCACACTGACCTGGTCCCTCTCTTTCTCCAGTTCCATGATCTGGTTGAAGTAGGACACACTCCTCTTCTGCTCCGTCTCCCAGTCCAGCTGGAGAGTCCTCACCTTCAGCTGCAGGTGCGCTTGCTGTGACTCCATCTACACACACACAGATCATCAGATCACCATTACAACCTCTATTCATTGATATTCTTATACATACAGTATCTATAGTAAACCTGCACCTTATCTCTGCTGTCCTCAGTGCTCTGTAGCTCCCCCTGCAGTCTGGTGATGAACTCACAAAGCTCCTGCCTCTGTTCTGCAGCTTCCCGCCGGTCCTGCTTCAGAATGTCCACCAGTGCCTAAATGTCCCCCAGAACATCACACATTAATAATATCACACATCACCACAGTAAACATGTTCTTGTGTTTGTGGACAGAAGTTTAAACCAAAGAATAAAATCATACTATGACTCCAGATGTAGGAGTTGAGTTCCTCATGTGAGGCGCAGCGTTCCCAGTGTTCTGGAGTTCAGTGTGGTGCAGTGGCTTTGCTGGTAGAGGAGGTGGAGGACCGCTGACTCCACTGGAGATGAAGCTGCTCCTTTTGGCTGGTAGAGCAGTGGCTGGATCACGGATGGTTTGTGTCTCTGCTTCTGTCAGTCTGGACTTCAGCTCCTCCACCTATGTGCAAGATGGACACGTCTCACTTTTATGCTCCATGTGTTTGTTGTACATGAAGCTCTCCTTTGATGAACTGTATCAGTTATATATATATATATATTATATATTATTATAAACCTCTCACACACACTATGACTGCATGCTGTCACTAAGAACACTGACAGAGCCAGACTGTTCCTAATATTATGACATGAATGCAGTGTCACTTCTTCCTTCCCAACTCTATTCAAGTTATCTACATGTTCACAGTAAATGAACTAAGCTTTGTTTACATTTTTCATGTGAAACCTGAAACCTCTTGAAGCAGATGTGAAAACAATGCAGTGTTTAAAAAGGCCATGAGTTTACAAGCTAATCTTTTCCCACAGACATTCCCAGGGTGAATTCTTAACCAATCGTATCATACCTCTGTGGTTGGGTGGACTTGTTGTGACAGGTTGGGGGCTAAATAAAGGAAACAACATCTACACACCTGAGCTGCTAGCATGTCTCAGTTTGAGAGTTTCTGCAGTTCACATGTGGCTGCCTGGTTTTAATCCAGTGACTTTGAAACCTGTCTGTACTGAGATTACCGGTGGATTAAATGTAAACACTACAAAAATAGCTGTAATGTTGCTCAGAGTCAGATGATTTCCCTGTGAGAGCCTGTTCTGATCCGCTCACCTGCCTCAGCAGCTCTCTCTCACGGGTCGAGGCCTTGCCTTGCTCCTCCAAGGCTCTGGAGTATTTCACCGCCTGCTCCAGGTGCCGGTCCTTCAGCTTGCCAAGCTCTCGGCTCGATGACTCCCATTCCTGCCGCAGCCTTGGGATCAGATATGAACGATGTGCATGTTAGCGATGCTTTACTGCAGTGTTCCCCAAACGATTTCTTTTTATAGATCAGAAGTTTTTCGCTTGATGTTTGAAATGTCAACTCTCACATTGAATAATTATAGAACAAAGGTTAGCAGAAGTGAGACCAACCTCTCCTGCTGCAGCCGGTCCTGACGCAGATCCTGGACTTTGCGCTCAGCGTGACTTCGTTCCTCCTCCGCTACCCGGCAACGCTGAGACAGTCGTCGCTCACACAGACGAGTGTTCCGGAGCTGCTCCCTCAGTTTACGCACCTCTAACAGTAGAAACTGAGTCAAACCTTCAGGTCCCTCTTCATCTGTGGGAACAGGGTGATGAGGGTTAAAGGTGGCGGCGGGGCGGGTTCATACAGGGAGAAGGAGCTGGTGTTTCCTTTAATGTGCAAATGGTTCTCTGTCACTAAAGGTCGCCATGTGCTTCTTCTGACACACCGTTAGTAAATCATCAGGCTCCTGTTTGAGCTCACAGTGTGTGAAATAATTAAAGCGATGACTCAGGTCTGACTGGAGGCAGAGTCCTGTAATGTGAGTCTGCACCTCTGCCGTCCAGACTGCACACACATGCAGAGGAATGCGTGCTCACCCAGGATGAGGGAGCAGCGCTGAGTGGGCTGCTGTCCCGTCAGCAGGGTGTACTGCTCTGGGTGGTAGAACTCCAGGGACTCCATGAAGGCCTGGAGGCCTCGCTGGCCCTGACCACGGAGAATATCCAGCATGCGACCTGGGAAACATCCAGAGCAAAGTCAGAGTTCACCATCTTAAAAAAAGAAAGGCTGGAGCTTCTCACGCTGAAACTCCAACTGAACTTCTTGAGGAAAGCAGAGAGTTTTGGACGTTTGAGCAGAGTGACATGGCTCTGATGTCATCAAAACACAGATCACTCAATCAGGCAAGATCATTACAGTGTTCTGCTATTGATTGCAAATCCAGAATGGACCTCACTGCCTGCTTAACTTTCCTTTAAGGCTCTGTTTATTAACTAGATCATTGTGACTGCTGCCAAAGTGTGTGTGGCAATGAAGCTGAATACTTTTGGAATTCTGAGATGTTGCAGTTTGTGTAACGTTGTTCCATCGCCACACCATAAATACAACAGCCACTTCGTTGTTGACAATGTTCCCCACACACTCTTCTGTCCATATCTACTATGAGAGAAAGAGGGAGCGTAACAAAAAGCATTATATGTCGTTTTTGCACATTCCAGCACTGAAACCAGTGAAACCACAGGAATGCAGGTTGCTTTATCCCTGTATCTCTCTCTCACAGCAGTATGAGCCCTGTGTTGACCTGAGCTGCTGTCCTCCCTGTTCTCCCCTCTCTCAGTCTCTTCTCTTTCATCTCTCTCTGTCCTGAGCTCCATTTATCTCTCAGCGTTGTCATCATTCACCTGGACCCATCTGTTTCTGTGACTGCTTACATAATGTCAGTGATTAGAAACATTTAGCTCCTTTAACACTTTTTCCTTTACAACATTCCATCCATCCCTTGCTATTCTTTCCCTCACCAGCCTTGCTGATGCGCAGAGGGTACTGTGTGGAGTTGAGCACCTCGTCCTCATCCTCCGCATCCATGACCTTACACTGGCGTAGGTACGGTGTGAGCTTGGCTGGGTTGAGGATGCGGGTGAGCTTGTGTCTCACTCCGTCCACTCTGTCCCACAGCTCCTCAAAGCGCTCCTCTGACCACGGGGGAGAGAAGCGCACCTCTTCCTGAGCAGAGTCACCCTCATCTGCCCACACTGTCACATCTGCAGGAGACCAAACACAGGTGTGAGCTTCATCAAAGGACGATCAAACATCCTGTGATAATGGATTCTTAGCCATGTTCTCATTATTCTGCAAGTGGCCCCATGTTCTTTAGATATCTGTGTTGTAAATCGGTGTAAGCTGCCGATCTAACTCTGTCCTCTGCTGTCTTACTGCTGCAGACGAAGGAATGTGTAGTTCTGAGTGTCAGGTTGGTTTGCTGGTCACGTCTCACTGTGTATCAACCAACCAGCAGGAAATGATGATACAGCATGACTCACACCCAGAAACACAGCAGACACAAAGCTTTATGACAACTATTGACTTTTCACTGCAGGGGAGACGGAAAGGAAGGGACGGGTTTAACAAGCAACGCAGAACAAGCAGCAAGGTCTGAGTTTGCTTCAGATAAAGTCAATGAGACATCCTGGTGTCCAACCATCACTGAAGGGAATCCTCTTCAGATCTGACGACTTGTGAACGTGAGCAGGGATAGAAGTTCACCTAATGTAAAGAAAGACGATAGAGAGCTTGAGAGAGAAATGAACTGTTGACCTACTTTCTCAGCTCAGATTTCATATTCATATAAAGGTTTACCATTAAAACAGAGTGAGTGAGTGAGTGAGTGAGTGAGTGAGTGAGTGAGCGAGTGAGTGAGCGAGTGAGTGTGTGAGTGAGCGAGCTCCTCTGCAGCACATCAGAGAGATCTGTGAGAGCAGGCAGGCCCAGGCAGGTCTGAATACCCTGGAATCTCTGTCATTATCCATAAACACAACAGAGACGGGCTGATATGTTCCCTGTGATCAGGTGATCAGGTGATCCACTGAACTCCTCCACACATTGGGACACTGATTTAGGTTGAAAACCAATTAAATGTCATATTAAATGGTGGTAAATTGTTGAAGTGTTACAAGATCCTGAAGAATTGTTCTGTCTGTCCCTTTAATTGCAGTTCTGTAGTTCACAGGAATACAAATCTGGTATTAATGTATTTCTTTGATTGACATTGTTCAGACGGTCCAAATGCCCAAATGGATCCTGATTACGAAGAAGTTTTATGATGAGGTTTGTAGTGAAGTCCTGTAAGAACGTCTAGTGGAGTTTAAATCCGTGTGTTAGCGTTGGAATACCTGGCAACCTCATCTATGCTAACCCCAGTGATAGAGTGACAGGTTGAAGTCTTTCAGTCACATCTCTGAGCGTTTGTGGCTCATGATGTCAAACATTAACCACATAAAACCTGAAGAAAGAGAGAAAACAATCTTAGAAGTCGTAGTCCTACCACTCATGGCCGTTGTCCTGTGTGAAATGATGAGGAGGAGGAGGAGTAAAGCGGGGTGCAGTGAAACTCTACATCCTCTAAGTCCAGAGAGTGCAGAACCAGAGCAGAGAGAGGTGTAAGTGAGTGAGGCGTGTGTGTGAGTGTGTGTGTGTGTGTGGCGCACCCCCGGCCAGTGGGACGAGCAGCTCCTCCCACACACACCTTAGCTCACACACACACACACACACCTTCTCCGCTCGTTCCACCAACACACCGGCCGATCAAGGTCACTGATAAAACCAAACACAGCTCGGTGTGACACAAACAGAAGCTTTATATTACATTTAAAGAAACATGAAGGCTATCAAAGATATAATGAGACGACTTTCTGAGTATTATCCAGTTTAACCACTAGATGGCGCTTTCAACCAAGTGTTCCAATCCCAGCTTTTTTACCTTAAATACCTTAATTGGAATTCTCTAAAATGTCTAAATGATGCAACTTTTTATAATAACAATAATAATAATAATACTAATAACAACAACAACAACAATAATAATAATAATAATAATAATAATAATAATAATAATAAATAAATAAATAAATAAAAAAATAAAAAAAGGGTTTATTAAATGTCTATCTTTACTAAATATTAGTATTATTTATTTCTTTATTTGTTAAATCAAATTATTAAAAGTTCATGTTCATGTTAATTAATTCATGTTTTCAATCAAGATTTGTCAATTGTGCAAAATAAATTAATGTTGTGTTAAAAAATAAACCCTAACTAAATGACACACACACACACACACACACACACACACACACACACACGGTCACCCTGGTATAAAAAGTAATAAAAAAATATTTATGCCGGTTGCCAATTTTGATCACATTTCTTTATTTTTGTTACATGTAATCTGCAAAGTGACTACTTAGCTGCAGCTGCATCTGATCAGTGGAGGAACTGAAAGATAGCAAACCTACAAGGTCTCAGAGAGTGGACTGGAGTGAACTGGACTAAGCTACGTACATGTCAGGGAACAAAAAGGGAAAAACAACACATTCCCTGGTCATTGTTTGTATATTTTGCCATGGAGGCTTGTAATTCAGTGTGCAGAGGATAGAAAGAGAATGTGACTCACACTCACTGTGACTCACTCCAGGTGTTTCACTTCAGAGAACTAAGGGGGCAAAAATAACTCCTCAGTCTGTCACACAGAGGGAGAGACGGCCTGGTGGAGTGCAGCAGTGTGAGTCAACGTGCTGCCAAGGGAAACCTGACTGATACAACATCATGAGACACAGTTTCATCCTTCACTTGGACCTGAACATGTCAGTGCTGCGTCACACATGTGTTTCCCACACATGGAAGTAATGGAGTAATAAAGAAATCAGACATCTGACTCATCTTCCTTGGATAAAAGATACTTGTGATTGGCAGCGAGGGGTTTCCTCTGAAAGGAGACGAGGAAGTCGTTTAGAAGGTGAAACAAGCTGAGACAAGTGGAGCATGTCAGGATAAAGTCATATTTGGAGGTGAAACCTGAGGCGAGTAGTGTTACCATGCAAACGAGTCACGACAGGTCAGAGAATCAGTGATGTCATCCAGCAGCAGGAAGGACTGAATGATGAGAGAAGAGATTATGACTCTCCGAAAAAAGCTTCCTGAGGTAATGTAGGACTGAATCAAATAAAGATGTATTTCATAATAATGATGTATCTGTATATATGTATTTATATGTATTAGTTGAATTTCTTCGTCATCATTATAGTCATCAGATTGTCTCCTTTTTATGTAAGAGCAGGAGTCCCACAGTCACATCTATCTTATGCTGTTCTTGTGTCTCTCTTCCATTTGCTTTTCTCTCCTGCACCATCTATCGTCCAACAGCTCATCCAGGAGGGGTGGAGGGTGGAGGGTGAGGAGGGTGGAGGGTGGAGGGTGAGGAGGGTGGAGGGGTGGAGGGTCCGGGTGTGTGGGGGGTGGGCCTGGAGTGGATCGGCATTCTTCTGGTCTCTGGGGCGATGACAGCACAGAGAAATCATTGACACCAACACTGGACCCATGCACAGTCTGCCCATGCTGGAATGTGTGTGATATCAGAACAGAAGTCATTACAGTGACCCTGCTCAAGACCGTGGAGATGAGCTGAAGATGCGGTTACATGATTTGTTCAGAAGAAAAGAAGATTTGAGGCTTTGTGTTCT